>NC_141140.1:782896-1047932 GCF_053477565.2 Lygodium microphyllum
ATGCAGGCTGAAGAGAGGAGGAAGACATTTAATAAGAAGATAGCTAGCAAACACATAAGGGAAGGATCATTTCTGCTACCCTATGATAACACTTTGATAATAGAAAGGATGTTAAACTTATGTTCAACTGGGAAGGGCCATTCATGGTCATAAGGAGATATCCAAATGGTAGCTATAAGCTAGGTGACATGGATGGGAGGGTTCACAAGACAAGGGTAAATGGATGGTGACTCTAACCTTATTTTCAAAGAAATAGGGACACTTTGGAGCAGTCATTCCACGAAGAACCACCAATGAGGGGCTGTAGTCCTCCTTGCTCTATTGGACCATCATTAGTAAGCTAGAGGCATCAATGCCTCTAGCCTAAGGGGAGGGCTAATGATCCGGGATCTTTACAAACCAGATTTCTACCACAAAATTTGGCCAAAACCCTATCAAGAGCCTTACCATATCACTTTGGGTTTACTCTTCAAGCACTAGGTATGCTACATTATTGCTTCTTGGTTATGAAACCTCTAGCAAGTGAGGAAACAAGTTCTTAGGAGGGATTTCAATGTAAAGGGTAAAAGGGATGGGTTATCTTAGTAAAGGTGAAAATGGATTACACCTAGGGGTTAAGTGAGTGCATAGATTTTTTTAAAAGACTAGCCTCCAACTACATGTGGATTCCACTTGCATCACCAAGATTTGGAATCTATCACCATCATTAGAGGACACCTCACCCTTGTACACAAGTCAATATCCACATCATGGTGTCATTTGGATCTTACACAAAAGCTTACAAGCATGGACCTCCTCTATCACATGCTTATATGTATTGATATATATATGAGGAACTAAAGTCAAAGCAGCTTTTGGAAGCCATTTTTTATCATTTCAATAAATCCAAAAGAAAAGCAAATTTTAAGAAAATTTCTACGCTATCCAATCTGTTTCAACTTGTCTACAAAGTTGCAAAAGAATTTTTTTAAGCTTCTTCACCGATTTGAAGTTACGAAGGTGTAGACTGCTGGCTACATGCAATTTTATTTTCTCTTTTACCATATTAGCTTCCCATTTTATCCTTCTTGTAAATATATTATAATAATATGCTTTGGGCACCCACCTCTTGTAATCTAGCTTCCTTTCTCTAGCTTGTCTACCACCACCCTTGGCTTCTTGTATGATGACCAAGGTGGGGACTTGTCCAATCCACTATTCTCCATATTTTCAAAGATGCCATACATAATCTAGGATTATGTTAATAAAAAATATTAGCTTAATCTAATCTCTCATGGAAGCTATATAAGGAGCCCATGGAGATGTAAAGGAACACAATGACAAGCATATGAGAGCACTCTATAATACCCTCATGCTAGTCTCAGGGGGTTCACTATATATATATTCTCTATATAACGTGCGTTCATGGCCTATTTATAAATATCATAATCTGTGAATTTTTCTTGAATAAAATACAACCCTATTCTATTCAATGTGTAAGTAACCCCTTTATATGACACCCTTCTGTATGTAAAAAATGGTGTTTTAAAAACCCCTTATTTTGAACTCACGTTATATATACATATATTCATGAGTGACCCCCTCTCCCCCCCGCCCCCCCCGAGATGCTAGTCCATATCATTGAGGTAAGCTATGAGTGAGTCTCTTTTATTATGTAGCATAATGGTAGGCTTCCTCTATCTCTTCTCCTGTTGTCTCCCTCTTTTCTCATCTTCTCATTCCATGAATACATAATGGCAAGTTTCCTCTACCTCTTCTCCTCTTGTCTCCCTCTCTTCAAATCTCTCTCTCTCTCTCTCTCTCTCTCTCATATTCTAATATGTAATAAAACTTCAAGTAGAGGAAGACAAAGATGGAACAAGCACAGGTTAGGAGCTACATGTTGTCCTCTTGTTCATTATTCTTCAACCATTCCTCCAACAGTCCACACACCCTAAAATGGTATCCTCAAAAGATAGATACCCCAAACTTATGGACACTTTACATACAACCATAGGATATGACATGTTTATCAACACTCCCCCTCAAGCTCAGAATGAGCTTGCACATATAAGACTCCAAGTGCACTCGTGAAGTACTCAAACTTATCTTTACCTAATGCTTTGGTAAAGATATCAGCAACTTGATCATTGGTTTTCACATGGACCAAGTCAATCTCTCCATCAATGACTTTTTCTCTAATGAAATGATAGTGCACTTCTATGTGTTTTGTCCTTGCATGGTAGACTAGGTTCTTTGCCAACATAATGCTACTAACATTGTCACAATACATAATGACTCCACCATCAATCTCTATCCTCATGTCATATAGGATCAATCTCAGCCATGTCTGCTCACATGCTGCTAATGCAATGCCTCTATATTCTGCTTCAGTGCTTGATAAAGAAACTGTAGGTTGCTTCTTACTGCTCCAACTTACCATGGCTGATCCAAATGAGAATGCATAGCCACTAGTAGATCTTCTATAGAGCTACCTCCCCAGTCTGCATCTGAGTATCCAAACAATGTAGGCTTAATTCCTTTTTCATAAAATAGCCCAAATCTAGTTGTCTTCTTCACATATCTAAGAACTCTTCTTACTACATCCAAATGTGATTTGCATGGTTTCTGCATAAACTGACTTATCAATCCAACAACGTAACTCAAGTCTGGTCTTGTAATGGTCAAGTAGATAAGACTACCAACCATATTTTTGAACATAGTAACATCCTCAACATAAGATCCATCATCCATCAACTTAGCATTTTGATCTAATGGTGTATCAACCAATTTGCATCTAGTCATGCCATATATTTCCAACATGTCCATTGCATATTTCCTTTCTATCAGCCATATACCATGAGGTGTGTCAATAACCTCAACACCCAAGAAGTATCTCAACAAGCCAAGGTCCTTTATATCAAACTCTTTATGTAACCCATGCTTGATTTCAGTAATCTCCTTCTCAAGTGTACCTCTAATAATGAGATCATCAACATAGATGACCACCAACCATACCATCTTCTGTATGCCTCACATAAAGTGAATAATCAGCTTTGCTCTACTGAAATCCCATACTACATAAGAATTTGCTGATTCTATCACACCATGCTCTTGGTGCTTGCTTCAATCCATATAAAGCCTTCTTCAACTTGCATACATAATGTGGGTATTTTGAATCCACATAGCCCTCTGGTTTATCCATGTACACTTCCTCTTCTAAGTTGCCATTAAAAAATGCATTTTTCACATCCATTTGATAAAGCCTCCAACCATAGATAGAAGCCAAAGCAATTACTGATCTCACTGTCGTCATTTTAGCTACTGGACTGAATGTTTCTTCATAGTCCAAACCATAAGTTTGTGCATATCCTTTTGCAACTAGCCTTGCTTTATACCTTTCAAGAGAACCATCCGACTTACATTTGACCTTATAAACCCATTTACATCCAATGGACTTCTTGCCATAAGGTAGTTTCACCAAATCCCAAGTCTTGTTTTTCCTTAGTGTATTCATCTCTTCATCCATTGCTTGTCTCCACTCTTTGCTCTCTACTGCTTCTTCAAAGCAAGTAGGCTCCACATGTTATACATAAGAAACCATGTATGCATAATGCATCTTCATGAACCCATTATAAGTCAATCTATCAACTGGATACCTTACCCTTTCTGACCTTCTCAATTGAGGTGCACTACCGTGTGTCTCATCTGATCTAGCATGTGGTGGCAAATACTTTCCTACACTTCTAGTGCCAGGTGTTTTAACATGCAGAATGCCATACTCGTCATCTATAGATTCATCTTCTGAACTTTCAGTCATTGGTCTTTTACCTTTTGCAAATTCTGCACTCCTTTGTGCATTTCTCAATCTACCACTCCATGGATTGTAGCTGCCACTGCTTTCCACATTCTCTTGAGGTCCTGAAGCATCTTCCACATGCTGATTTTCAGCCTTATTATTTGCTGAAATTTTCCTTCCATAGCCATTATCATCATTTCTTTCATAGGAATCAACATCCACTGCAATTTTGGGCTTGTACCATGATTCATATTCACTGAATTTGACATCCCTGCTTATGTATACTTCCTTACTCACTGGATCGTAGCATTTGTATCCCTTATTCTCATCAGGATATCCAAGGAAAATGCATTTTATAGCCTTAGGTTCCATCTTCTTTCTCAAATCATCCAGAACATGAACATAATAGACACATCCAAAGACTCTAAGGTATGCAATAGTGGGTTTCATGCCATACATTCTCTCATATGGTGACATATTATGAATTAAGGATATAGGTGTTCTATTCATAATGTGAACTGCAGTATGCACTGGTTTTGCCCAATATGACAATGGCATGTTCATTTGGTCCATCATTGCCCTTGCAACCTCTGCAATAATCCGATTCTTCCTTTCAGCCACACCATTTTGTTGAGGTGTATGCTTGCATGTCAATTGCCTTTTGATACCATGATCTCTCAAGAAGTCACAAAACTGATATGACATGTACTCTCCACCATTATCTGACCTCAAATATTTTATGTAGCATCCAAACTACTTTTCAGCCATATATTTAAATTCCAAGAACTTTTCAAATGCTTCACTTTTATGTTGAATAAAGTACACCCAAGTCATCCTGCTAAAATCATCAATGAAGGTGATATAGAATCTAAATTTTCCGACCATGGAAACATTCTGACATGGGTCCCAAATATCTGAGTGTATTATTTCCAAAGGATAGCTTTTGCTTATTCTCCCCCTCTTTGGAAATGGCAATCTGGACTGCTTGCCAAATTGACAAGCCTCACATACATGATCAAAATTCACATATCCTAAATGCGGTAGACCACGGACTATCTGTTTTGATTGCATTTGCTTCAATCTTTGCAAATTAACATGACCAATCCATCTATGCCATAATTCCACATCCTTATCTTGCCCATGTCCTCTCTCAACATACATAGAGTTTTGAATCACTAGAGTAACTGTATCCAAAGCAAACAATCTCCCTTTCTTTCTACCACGAGCAATCACCCTACAAGTTCTTCCATTATGGAACTCTTCAATGAAACATCCAAACTTATTAAATCTTACCTGCAATCCTTGATCTATCATTTGACCAACTGATGCTAGGTTCTTAGTTATTGTGGTCACATAAAGTACATCACCAAGCTTGTTCTCAATCCCATCTTTAGTAGCAAGTGGCACACTACCAATATGAGTAATTTTGTGTAAAGTCTCATCACCAGTAGCAACATATTCATCATTCTGCATTTTCTCCTTGCTATCAAACCACTCAGTATGATGAGTCATGTGGTTTGTAGCTCTTGAATCCAAAAACCAGTCATTCTCACAAAGAGGATGAGTCATGCTCCCAAGCACATGCTCCATAGCAAATAGGTGACCTCTAGGTGATCCACCTCTAGGTCCATAACCTGTACCACCATAAGTGCCTGCATAGTGGCCATATTGGGTCCTTCCACGACCCCTAGACATAGCATTCTGTTTTTTATAACAATCCTTCTCAAAGTGACCAAACTGCCCACAATAATAACAAGTGCCATCTCTTTGTGAAGAAGGACTAGACCATCCTCTACCTCTAGGGAAAGATCTCCCCCTGCCTCTATGCATGAAGTCACCACGACCAAACTTACCTCTTCCATGAGCAAAACCATAATTACTACGACCAAGTGAAGAGCCTCTAGCTCTAGATGAGCTGTCACGACCTCTCTGGTGATAGAAAACACTATCTCCACCTGTATTTTTGCCACTGCTAGATGCATTCAATCCCAACTTGATTTCTTCTATAAGTAGCAATCCAATAAGCTCCTCAAAGTCAGGCATAGAGCCTCTCCTAATGGAAATAGAGGTATCCAAAGATTTGAAAGCTGGTCCAAGCCCATTTAGTGTCACTAACACTAAATCATCATCATCAATAGGTGCATTAATGGATGCAAGGTCTTCTGAAACTTGCTTGATTTCTGCCATATAGTCACTGATACTGCGATTGCCTATCCATGCACCATGTAATCTCTGCTTAAGTTGTATCTTACGAGCCTCTGTACATGTTCCATACATTTTTTCTATGATTTCCCATGCCTCCTTATGAGTGCTTGCCTTTTTTATATGAGGAATCAATGTTTCTGAAATACATATGGAGATCCAATGCAAAATCTTCAGTTGGATGTTCAGGAACTTCTGGACATTCATCATCACTTGTTATGAGATCCCATAGACCTCTACCCAACCATCAAAAAATTCTCCATCCTGTAGGACCAAACACTATAGTTGTCTTTGGTCAATTTGTCTCCCATGATCTGAGTGATCTGTGCCGCGTCCGACATTATGACTCAAATTCAGAAGAAAACAACAATACAATCTGTCGAGAATGATATTCAGCAATATGATTGTCATACATGTGTCCAAAAACTATCATATACATCCATCCATGATGCCAACATGTCATACATTCAGTTTCCAGCAAGAAACATCAAAATCGGATTCCACACGATGTCTGTATGACCCAAAATGCATCAAAACATGGGTCTAAAGTTGAGCACTTTTCTTGCAATTTTTTTGTGTCAAACTGAAAATACTTGTCAAGCTAAAGTTGCAGAAGATTTCCCAGAATTTTATGAGCAAAAAATTGACCTCTAAACAGCTAATTCAACACTGCAAAACATTATTGCAGCACAACTTTCCCTTGAGCAAACAGAACCCTGTATAATGCTGCAAACACCCAAGAACATTGAAGGCCCTTCCATAGCCCCGTTGTTAAGGTCTATTGCCAATTTACTTCTGATTGCAGCATGCCTTTCTGATGAGCATCCATGATTTTGCACACATAACCAATTTTTGCCACTTGGAACAACTAAGCAGGTAGCTTACAGCTTCTGCCATCACTCAACATTGAGCATATATGTATGTTGGTACAGACCCGTTTTACCATCTGATGTTTCTTCCAAAATACCTGAAAGAACGTGACAATAATATGAAAGTAGGGTGGTTTCTTCATACACCATTTCCATCTTCAGAAATATATCGGACTTTACCATCACGTTTGGAGCTTCTTAAAGCTGTGCTTTTAGCCGATCTGATAGGATTCCACACTTATGATTATACCAAACACTTTGTGAGTGCCTGCACCCGTATTCTTAGCCTGGAGGGCACACCTTCAGGAGTCGAGGATTATCCTTTAGGAAAACTCATCCAAGTGGTAGAGTAAATGTCCGCAGGTTCTTGGCTGGAAAGTAGGTGCCTTGCGTGTCCTAAGTGTCTTTTTGCGAGCTTGCAGCTACCGAGCCAGAGATGACGTAGCTGTCTCACACCCGATGTGATCGCTTGCTGCAACACACAAACAACAAACATGAGCAAGAAGAATATTTCCATCGTCTTCCTCCTCTGCCCGTTTCTTTCTCCCATTCTCTAGCAATGTCTCCTCCAGACCACATTGATGCATCTGCAATGCGTGGGGGAGTGTGAGTGATTATGTGCTGCATAATGCACATTGTCTTGTCGTTATTGTTAGGCCATTTGAGGCACTTCAAAAAACATCATTTAAATCATCTGAGAGGTCCAGAAAGATTGTGATAGCAGTTGATGACTCTAAGGAGGCTTTCCATGCATTCGTCTGGTCCTTACAGAATTTCTGTACCGAGCTAGACAAAGTAGTTATTTACCATGTGCACCATTTTGCAACCCCCTCCATTACAGCTGTAGGAGCAGGTGCATTTGAGATGGAGGAGATCTACTTGCCTCTTGATACAACTGATGAAATGGAAGTACATGCTCTGATACCATAATAAAACTTCAAGTAGAGGAAGAAAAAGATGGAACAAGCACAGGTTAGGAGCTACATGCTGTCCTCCTGTTCATTATTCTTCAACCATTTCTCCAACAGTCCACACACCCTAAAATGGTATCCTCAAAAGATAGATACCCCAAACTTAAGGATACTTTACATACAACCATAGGATATGACATGTTTATCAACAATATGTTGTCTAAATCATATGTACACTCTTCTAATTCTCCCTCTATATTCATACTTAAACTTATTGAGTAAGACTTGCCATATGCTCTATTGGTGGGGAATCCTTATTTTTGCATGTTATATATATGTTCATGGGAGAATTTAGGAGCCATCACCTCTCTTAACCTTCCATCATTTTCATTTCCATTAAGATGGGCTACAAATTCTCTCTCGTGAAGTTGTGTTTTTTGTTCTTTCCATTATCTTTGAGGAAAGGGATATCCTAGCCCATCCTCCCTTTGGCTAGGTGGTACCCCTCTTTAGCTCTCTTAGTGAGGATTGGAGCCTGGGTGGATAAGAGGCAACCCATTCATCTTTTGAGCTCTCACTATAATGAACTCAACTACATGAAGATCAGGGTCTTCATTGTACTCACTCTTAAAGATGGACAACGGAACTACATTCAGTAACTTGTCATCTATATTTCCAAGACGGATGTGACTACAAAGGGGTCCTTAAGTTTCCATGGGGACTTTTGTAAATAGTGCTACTACTCTGTCAAAGGAGACCTGTTGTTAGCTCATTCTTGGTTTTTATTTTTGCCTTCTCTCTTCTCATATACCTTCTGGACTCGTTCTAGTACTTGCTCCTTGATCGTTTCATTCATCAGGGAGTTAGCTCCACCACTTTGTCTGAGCTCCATCATAGAGCAAAATTTGAGGGGCTTCTCCCTTCTCATATACCTTCTGGACTCATTCTAGTACTTGCCCCTTGATGGTTTCATTCATCAGGAAGTTAGCTCCACCACTTTATCTGAGCTCTATCATAGAGCAGAATCTGAGGGGCTTCAATATCTAGAGGACTTTCTTGCCAACATTTCTTCTACTTCCTTCTTCTCAATGTCTCTGAATTTATCTTTCATTTCCATTACTACTATAGAGGGGAATATATTCAATTCTAAGGGTATCAAAACTCATTCTTCTAAGCATCATTGTGGTGCCATCATCATAGTGATGTCAGCTTCTGATAGTTTTAATATTGTATGTTGTGAAGAACACTCTGTCTACTAGCTTCTGGTGGGTTACTAATTGGATAAACAGAAGGTTATCAGTGCACCAAAGCATCCCACATATCTTGTTATTGAGCATCCATGAACAGATTCCAACTCTTTTCCTTTTCTTGTTCTTGTGAACTTCAATCAACCACACAACTCTTGAAGCTTCTTAAAAAATTTCCACTTGATGGTGTCTGGAAACTCTTCAATGAAGGTCAAATCTCCCATGGATGATCATTCTCTCTGTTTCTACTCTTCAGTTTGCTCCCAAATAATTTGCCACCAAGATGCACATCTCTATTTCTTCAACAAGAAGAGAAAACAATCCACCACATAGAGCTTGCATCAAGATGGTAATATGTTTCGACTATTGCAGGATAATTTTTTTGTAAAAAGTGGCTTTGGAAATGGGAATCTCCACTTCTTCAGTGGTTGAAGGTACTTTGCAAGCATCCTTTGAATTCTTCTTCTCTCATCAATTCCATTTCCTTCATTTTCAGCCCCTTCTCACGCCTCTTGATGGAAGTTTTCCCTGGCTATGCACCAAAAACATAGGGCCCCAAGAGAAACATTAGAAAAACAGAAAATCTACAGCAAGAAAATCTATCTTGTATCATCAACAAAGCATGTTCTTCATATTTTATGTGACCACAACAAGGAAAACAATGCCAATCTTCTCAAATCTTCAAGCAGCTTCATATAACAAATCTCCCATGGATTTAACTTGAATAAAATCTATTATGCTCTTCATATTCTTCATAGAATTCATCAAAAGACCACAAAACACAAGAGAATACACCATTTTGGATGGAAATCATTACATAGCATTCTTCTTCAATAGTTTCATAGCTTTCTCTCACAATCTCTCTTTCCACTACAAGAATAGAGGCATATAGTGATGATGGTTTTCGACCTAAATTAGCGGCGTTGCTATTTGCATCGCTATTTACGATGCAAATAGCAATGGTACTCAGGTGAAAAAACATAGGCCAAAACCCAAGCGCGCCATTTTGTGTGAATGAACAAAAGAGAGAGTGAAAGGGAGATCAAACTGCATCTTGTGTTTGAGAGGGAGAGGGAGAGGGAGAGAAAGAGAGAAAGAGAGAAAGAGGGAGAAGGAAAGCTTCTCATCACCACCGCCACTGTTTGCAAAGAAGAGGAGGAAGTGTACGGAGAGCGAAGAGGAGCCGCCGAATTCATTCTCCCAAATCCATTCTCGGGCCTTTGCGGTGAGTGCATTGTTCCCTCTTGCTTTGTTTTTGTTTTTTCTCATTTTATTTTTCTTGTTTTTATTAAAAATCATGTGTATTGAGAGAGAAAGAGAGGAAATGAGAGAGAGAGAGAGGAAGAGAGAAAAGAAAAGAAGGAACAAGAGAGAGAGAGAGGAAGAAAATATTAAACATAATAAAGAAAGAGAGAAAGAGAGAGGGAGGAAGGGAGAGAGAAGAATGAATGAATTTAAAAAAAAGAGAGGGTAAAATCATGTTCTTTAATTTCTTCTTTCTTATTTGTAGTAGTAGTAGTAGTAGTAGTAGTAGTTCTTTAATTTCTTCTTTTCTTATTTGTAGTGGTAGTAGTAGTAATGGTGGTAGTAGTAGTAGTTCTTTAAATTCTTATTTTCTTATTTGTAGTGGTAGTAGCAGTGGTTCTTTAATTTATTCTCTTTTTTTGTAGTAGTAGTGGTATTAGTAGTAGTTGTTGTTGTTATTGTTGTTGCTATTTTATTTCTTCTTTTCTTTTTTTCTTGTTTGTTGTTGTTATGGTAGTCGTGGTAGTGGTAGTAGTAGTTATTTAATTTCTTATTTTCTTATTTGTTGTTTTTGTGATAGTCGTATGGTAGTCATTTCTTGTTTTCTTGTTTATTGTTTTTGTGGTAGTCGTAGTAGTGGTAGTGGTAGTAGTAGTGATAGTAGTAGTTGTTGTTGTTTGATTTCTACATTTCTTGTTTGTTGTTGTTGTGGTAGTCATTGTTTAATTTATTCTTTTCTTGTTTGTTGTTTTTATGGTAGTCGTAGTCATGGTCATAGTCGTGGTTATAGTAGTAGTAGTAGTAGTAGTAGTTTTCTTGTTTGTTTTTGTTGTTTTTTTTTTCTTGTTTATTGTTGTTTATTTTTCTTGTTTGTTGTTGTTGTTGTTGTATTAGTAGTAATAGTAGTTTTTTCTTCTTTTCTTGTTTGTAGTTGTAGTAGTAGTAGTAGTAGTAGTAGTAGTAGTAGTAGTAGTAGTAGTAGTAGTAGTAGTAGTGGATGGCATGAACCCATTCGGTCTGCGCTCAACTTCTTATAGTGTATGGCCTATAGTCCTTGTAGACTTCAATATCCCTCCATGTCAATATGGACATGTATCTTCATCCATTAGTCAATGAGCTTAATATTTTGTGAGAGGAGGGGGTCACCGTGCAAGATATAAGCAAGCGCAATGGTCGACGGTCTTCATCCATTAGTCAATGAGCTTAATATTTTGTGAGAGGAGGGGGTCACCGTGCAAGATAGTAGTAGTAGTAGTAGTAGTAGTAGTAGTAGTAGTAGTAGTAGTAGTAGTAGTAGTAGTAGTAGTAGTAGTAGTTGTTGTTGTTGTTGTTGTATTAGTAGTAGTAGTAGTAGTAGTAGTAGTAGTAGTAGTAGTAGTAGTAGTAGTAGTAGTAGTAGTAGTAGTAGTGGATGGCGTGAACCCATTCGGTCTGCGCTCAACTTCTTATAGTGTATGGCCTATAGTCCTTGTAGACTTCAATATCCCTCCATGTCAATATGGACATGTATCTTCATCCATTAGTCAATGAGCTTAATATTTTGTGAGAGGAGGGGGTCACCGTGCAAGATATAAGCAAGCGCAATGGTCGACGGTCTGCCAATATTTGAGCCATTCTCATGTGGACCATGCATGACTTTTCGAGATTCGGAGAGTGCTCAGGTAAGTAGGCTTCCGTTCTCGTTGGTAATATCTATCATAGCTTGTTCAAGTTTGTATTCACTAGACAGAGGCGTTGGGACAGGTATGGTTACCTTAGGTTATCATGCTTGTCTATTGTGTGGGCCACAGTTAGACTCCCGAAATTCATGAACCATGAAGAAGATGGTATATCAAGGACACACTACTTTCTTGCCAGAGGGTCATGAACTTAGGGAAGGTTTTCTTGGACGAACTCTAGTACGTATGAATGCCCAAAGCTGGTACAAGCTGAAAATGGTCCACACAGACTCACATCCAAACAGAATGCGGCAGTTTTCAGTTTTCTATGAGTTGCCATATTGGACCCACAGATCAACTACTTGTTGGATCCCATGCATATTTTCAAGAACGTGGGCACCTTACTATGGCATCACATCACAAGAAAGAGAGACACTATAGGGGCACGAATGGATTTGAAGAAGGTAGGTAAGATGGAGGCACTTTTGCTGCAGTCGAGTGCTGATGGTTGCTTGCAGCTACCTCGCGCTCCTTGGGTTTTATCCACTAGACAAGAGTGCATTGTGAAGCAAATAGTCAAGTCTATCCGCACTTCGATGGGTATGATGCGTTCTCTTAGGTCCGTGTTTTCTAAAGACAACCAATTATCAGGGCTAAAATCCCATGATTGGCATAAGATATGTTAGGTTTGTACTACGAATGGATTGTAAGTGGCCTATGTATTTTGCTATTTGGCGTATAGTCGTTGTTCATAATGCTTCCTCGCTTGTGGAAATTTATACTACCGATCGCGATCGCAGGATGCCTTAATCCAAAAATACGTAGGGAAATTTACAGGTTATCAACTTTAGTGCAATGGATTTCACAGAAGGAGATTAAGACGTCCTCTATTGAATTCGTAAGGCAGGGAGTAGTGGAGATGGTCTGTCTCTTTGAGAAATATATGCCTATTAGTATGCTCACGATACAAATCCACCTTCTTATGCATCTTGTAGATGAAGTGGAGATTGTTGGATCTGTCCATACACGATGGATGTTCTTCTTGGAGCGCTTCATGAAAACCCTAAAAGGCTTTGTGCGACAACGAGCTCAGCCAGACTGTAGCATGGTTGAAGGTTGGTTGGTGTCTGAGGCGTTAGTGCATATTTCACAATGGATACCAAGGGTGGATTCAGACAATAGTATGCTATGATTGTTGAAGGACGAAGATAGACTGATCAGAGATGTGGTGGTTGGAAATGGGGTAGAAAAAAGAATGGATACTGCAATGGAGGAGAAAGTGAATCGCTTTTGTATGTTGCACCATGCCTCCATGGAGACGTGGCTTGCTAGGTACCAGCAAGCTAGGAAAAATCGATAAAAAGCGCAATCTCAATTTCGATGTAGGATGTGCCATAGACCGATTTAATATCCCGACGACATGAAGGAGATGCCATCATTTATGTCAACGCAATGCTTGCATGAAGCTTTGACCACAACATCTTGTGAAGGGATGGAGGTCTCAACCAAGGAGTGGGAATTCTCGAGGGGATGTAGTCCAAAGGTGATGACGTGTTTAGGGTTTGTCATATCTATATTTTATATGCGACAACTAATTGAGTGTTTCAATGTACAATACAAAAAATATAGTGTAGTGTGGACACGCTCGCGGACATCATTTTCGCGTGGAGCATATTGACAAAATGTGCTCCACAATAGATTGTGGTATGATGGCAAAGTTTGAGCAAGAGAGCCAACGACGAGCAATGGATCCAAACATAGTTATAGATGAGATGGAGTATTTTGAGAACTTGCAAAGTATTGTCACGGTGGATTACCGTAGCTTCTCCATGATCCTATTGGATGTGCAGTGGTTCAAAGTGGTACTTGAAGGAGCTGGATCAATAGTTCGACGAGGTCAATCTGGATTTCTCAAAATAGATTCTGAAAAAAAATGGATAGATTTACGCGACACATTTGTGTTGCCAGCCCATTGTGAATAGGTGCATGAACTCATGTTTTATCAAATTTTATTCTGACATGGTACATGTCACAAAAGTTAAATCTCTCTTGTACGTGATTTTGAATAGGTAATTTTCTATCCAAACCCTCGACAACCTCGATGGTGGTATGTTATACCTTCAGCTTCGAGAAGTGCAAGAGTATATGATCAAAGTGATGTTCCGAGAGTAGATGAGGACAATATGCAAATAGGGGGGTTGATATTACAAGGGGTGGAGGCCACCGAAAGCTTGGAGCATGTAGAAGAGCCATAATCGGGTAACAATGATGGAAATACAAGAGTCCAAGAATTCTTTGAGGAATGAGGTGGACTCATCCTTTTGTGGTGACATGTCTATCAACCTTCCAGTGTATGCAAAGTTGGGTCAGGAGATTGACATGGGACCATAGGGTACTTCATGCTTGGAGCATCCACCTACTCAATTTGTTGACGAATCACTGATAAGGGTACATAAGATATGCATTTTAAGTAATATCATTTTTTTAAGATTTATATTACTATGTTTTGTATGATTTATATTAATTATGCTAACATCAATTTTTGTATGTGCAGGTGATCTTTGTGGATATTTAGATCAGCACAATGAGTCGAGGGATGAGTGACAAGGAGCTACAAGAGATCTTCACATATATGTCTCTAGATCAAATGGCTCGATTAAGAGATATGGTAGACCAAGGTGTACTCTGATGCTTCAGTTTCCAATTGACGCTCTGTCAAGAATCGCGTGGTGGAGGGGGTTGCTCAAGATGTTGCGCCGAACACACACAGAATGCACAAGGAGAAGCTGACTCAAGAGACAAGAAGGGAGATGGAGGCCAAAACGTTTTCTTGCTGGTTTCTACTTCTTCTTCCACACACTTTACAATGTACACAAAGTATAGATAAGATACAACATAAAAGGAAAGTGGCCTACTAAGTCAAACAATGCATAACTGACTACACTAGTCGACTGGCGCTATAACTATGCCAGCTATAAATAGGTGTAACGACCTGAATATAATAAGTAATGAGTCAGTGGCCATGTGAGATGCATAATGACCACCGACGTGCTAAGTGTAGACGTGTGGACCCATCTAACCAGGCGGTCCATCATCCATGTCCACATGTGTTGAGCTTGCCATCTCAACACTCCCCCTCAAGCTCAACTGCATCTCTGCAACTCCAAGTAAGCTTCGAAACTTTTGAAGCTTCTATGTACCCAATGCCTTCTTGAAGATATCAGCTATCTGATCCTGTGTGCTGACATACACCAAGTCAATCTCACCTGCTAGTACCTTCTCTCTCACAAAGTGGTAGTGTACCTCAATATGTTTTGTCCTAGCATGGAACACAGGGTTCCTAGCCAACTGTATACTGCTCATGTTGTCACAATAAATGACAAATGGACCTTCCACCTGCACATCCAAATCAGCCAATAACTTTTGCAGCCATACTACCTCACATGCTGCAATAGCAGCACCTCTATACTCAGCCTCTGTACTCGACAAAGCAACTGTAGATTGCTTTTTGCTGCTCCATGCAACTGCTGCACTACGAAGAGAGAACATGTATCCGTTGGTAGATCTTCTATCAGACATACTACCAGCCCAATCTGCATCTGTGTATCCAAACACCTGTACCTCTATACATATCTCAATATGCGTCTGACTGCATCCAAATGTGGCTTTCTAGGTACTTGCATAAACTGACTCACAAGACCAACAGCGTAACTCAAGTCTGGCCTTGTAATGGTCATGTAGATCAAACTCCCCATTATCCTCCTGAACATAGTAGGGTCTTCTATCTCATCCCCAACATCAGCACTCAGCTTTACATTCTGCTCCAACGAGATTGAAAGTGGTTTGCATGCAGTCATACCATACTTGGACAACATATCCAAGCCATACTGTCTTTGGGACAGCCATATACCATCATCACATCTGATCACCTCAATGCCAAGGAAGTACCTTAGCTCACCTAAATCCTTCATCTCAAACTTCATCTTCAAACAACCCTTGACTTCAGCAATTCCACTATCACTATCACATGTAATAATCAAGTCATCCACATAGATGACTATGATGACCAAACCTGCATCTCCCTTTCTCACATAAAGTGAGTGATCAGCATCAGAAACATAAAAGCCAATATTGACAAGATACTCTCTAATCTTGTCAGACCATGCTCTAGGTGCTTGCTTGAGCCCATAGAGTGCTTTCTTCAACCTGCACACATACGTGGGATGCTCTAAATCTTCATAACCTGCTGGCTGATCCATATACACTTCTTCCTGCAAATCACCATGCAAGAAGGCATTCTTTATATCCATTTGCTGCAACCTCCAACCTTTGGCTGCTGCCAAAGCAATCACACATCTGATAGTTGACATCCTAGCAATTGGACTGAAGGTTTCATCATAATCTATGCCATATGTTTGGGCATAGCCTTTTGCAACCAGCCTAGCTTTGTACCTGCTAATAGAACCATCTGCATTATGCTTAATCTTATCAACCCACTTACATCCAATAGCTTTCTTTCCCTTCGGCAATGATACTAGATCCCAAGTCTTATTGGCAATGATACTAGATCCCAATGAGCATGACCAACAGCCTCCTCAAAACATGTGGGCTCAACATCCTCAACTAGTTTCACCATATAAGCATAATGGTGAGCTGCATAACCCTCAAAACCAAATCTTTTAACAGGGTATCTCACCCTGCTAGACCTGCGTACCACTGGATCACTCAATGGAGTCTTTGCATTAACACATGCTCTCTGCACACCTGGAGTCCTCACTGAAGGAATGCCAAGCTCATCATCCAAGCTCTCTGAGCCACTGGAGTCTCCATCAAGAACTACATCAATGCCTTCTGACACTTTATTCTTTCCTTTGTCTTTACATGTAGTGCTACTAGATGCACTCGACGATGTAGAGCTACTCCTTAGTCTCCCAGACCAAGGACTACTAGATGATGTCTCTGGTCCACTAAGAGTTCGTGATTCTTGCTTTTCAGCATGCACATGAGTGTCATGATCATCATCATCATCATCCAATGCATCACCACTAGATGCATACCAACTGCTCATTTCATCAAAGATGACATCCCTGCTCACTCTGAACTTACATGTGACAGGGTTGTAACAGTGATACCCTTTTTGCTCTAAAGAGTATCCAATAAAGACACACTTTTCAGCCTTTGGATCCAGTTTCTTCCGCAACTCATCTGGCACATGAATATACGCAATGCAGCCAAACACTTTCAAGTGTGAAACATCAGGCTTCTTACCTGTAAAACATTCTTCGGGGGTCATACCATGAACGGCAGCTGTGGGAGTTCTGTTCACAATATAAACAGCAGTATGAACAGCCTCAGACCAAAAATGCTTAGGCATATTCTTTTTAGCCATCAAGGCACGTGCAACTTCTGCAATATGCCTGTTTTTCCTTTCTGCAACCCCATTTTGCTGTGGGGTATACTATAATATTTCCGCACACTGCGTACCGTAAATATTGACTTCCCGCACGCCGTGTAAATCCTGTGCAAGGGTATCACCTACATCGTATTATTGGTAGCTTAATCCATACCATTCACGCTCAAAAATGAGGCCGCCACATTGTAAATTAGAGGCTGGGGTTGAGGACCGTAAAAACCGCGTGGGAACACCCTTTTTGAAGGGGCAATTGGATAAATCCAAGGCAAATTTTTTTAATTATTATCCCTTCCCCCAGCCGATGCATGGCTGGAGGAGAGGGAGTGTGGGGGGGGAATGGCCAAGGAGGAGTGAGTTGGACTGCATGAGGGGGAGTCCTCCACGTGTGTGGAGGCCCTCTTCCCCACCCCCCCCAAGGCCTATAAAAACCCCCCTCCCCAGGGAGGAAAAAAAAGCATGAGAGGGAGGGCCGTGCAGAGAGAGGGAAAGCGTGGAGGTAGAGGTCGCCGTGCTGGAGGTGGAGGTCGCCGTGCTGCAGTCCGCCAGTCCGCCAGTCCGCCGTAGCCGCCGTCACAGCCGCCTTACTGACAGGGTCCGCCGCCGCCTGGGATCACGACCCCCCCCCTCGACGTCGCTGCAGAAGCTCAGAAGCTTCCCACTACATCCCCCAAAGGTCTATTCATACCCCCGGACCCTTGAAGAGGAGAGGGTGAAGCTCATAAAGACCTCCCATAAGCCGTTTCCACGAGCTTTCCGGGATCCTAAAATCCATACTCTATAAAGGGGTACTCCTACCTAAGGGGAGAAGTAAACATATTTTGAGACTACTTGCCAAGACTCGGAGGGAATTTGGAGAGCCATAAAGGGTAAGGACAAAACCCGGAGCCCAAATCCTCCACGCCTACGATGGCCCCTAAAAGGACACAAGGTGCGACTGCGGGAGGTTCATCTCCGAGCATACAAGTGGATATCTCCTCGAGCCCACAAGTCCAGGTTCTTTCAAGTTTATTTTCGCTTAAAGAAATGATTAGGTGCGCTTAGTTCCATAGGGAAGAATGCATTTTACGCTTATTTTTAATGCATGTGGCAGTGGTAAAAAGACATTTGATAAAGTATCTCTTGAAACGTTAGGCAAGGTTGAAGTATGTCATGAATTCGAAACGGGTTGCCCGCCTTAGGAGACTAGCTGCATGATGCTATTTTTGTACATTATCAAAGTAATGAGTCTAAACATATATTACTTAGGCAAATAAATGGAATTTATAAGTGCATTTTTTCTTCTTAGACATGGTAGGAATAAGTATGTGCTGCATGTTAGGCAACATCCTCCTCGTAATGATTTCATGAGGAAAGTTAACACCCATAAGATATTATCCGAAAAGAAATAGAAGAGAGTATGGAAATGATCTTATGGGCTTGCAAGTGGCATGTAAAATGGAATAAATTATCACTAGCTGTAGTTTTGTATGAACTTCATTGTAGCTAGGAGAACGTTGCGTATGGCATAGTCATCATGCCAAAAATGTCATTCATTAGGAGCCGCATTTAGGAGTCAAAGCATAAGATTCTAAGTATAGACAATAAGGTTGTAGGCATGACTATTTAATGTAAGTCCTAGTAGGACCTAGGAAAGTTAGTGTCCAGGTTATCAGGCATTTTTACCTTACCAAGGAAGGATAGGGTTATTGTGAACCATGTGATGCGTAGAAGCAGTGAATCGCATGTTTACACGTATTGGTGTAATCGTAACTATTAATCTCCACTAGATCTAGTTTATTACCTTTAGGAAAGGTTCATCCGTGACGCAAGACAAGTATATTGAGTTGACTAAGTCACCTAAACCACAAGGATTCTTATGGACATGGTTGGGTCGATATGATAGGTATCTCAAGTGCTAACTAGGGTTTAGTGCAATAAGAATTCGACCTAGTTTTACACCGGTTGCCAAGTCAAAACCCGCAAACTCAAATATCTTACACACATTCACGAGATGTCGAATCAATTGGATGCTCATGCATAAAATGATCTAAGGTTTTATCCTAAGGATCATTCGTTCAAATGATGAAACTCCGATTGGGTTGGAAATTCCTAGAACCGTGGACCAATATAATTAGGAATGGGTTGGGTAAGAAGACACCCTAAACCCTGCTACTCGCCTGAAGTGAATTCCGTAACCTGAATACGCCATTCAATGGGTGAAATGATCCCGTGGAATAGATACAACACATGTACAAAAAGTTGCAACATCGCATAGACTTGAGATTTGTCCACGAGAGAGTTTGTCATTTCTTGGAAATGATGTTGGCAAGTTATTGCGCTAAGTTAACCTACAAAAGGATGAGTAATCATCCTGTTACATCACCTTTCCTGGAAAATAGTTGCTAAGGAAAAGGAAAGTTAGGTATTTGTCTGGAAGCAATTGACCAATCAATAGATTGAAGCGACATGGTCGCTGGAATCTACCATAACAAAACCTAAAGTATTGGTAGGGTATGACCCTAACCCAAGAATGATAGGAATCTTGCCAAGTTGCAATTGATTCCGGATCGAATGTGGGTTGCATTCGGAGAAAAGGAGTCACTCCTTAACAGTTTGCTAGCTAAACGACCATTGGAATTGATTGTGCTTGTAACAGTTTAGAAAGCACTATTTGCATTGTTTGCTCAATGAACTAAAGGATGAAAAGATATCTAAATACTTCACGTTGAAGGCCTGAAGGGAGAGGCAGCTTCAGTTACCCCCGACTGCCTGCCTGACCCTAACCAAGGGGGTTGTTAACCGCGCTGGGAACGTGGACCGAATCCGCCGTGAGAGGTCTCTCCGTTGAGTTCTACTTGGAGCAGGAGGACGCTTGGGTGCCAGAGGGGGCTCTGGCCGTAAATCCCTCGCCTTCCGGGCCCTGCACAAGAGGCTAACGTGACTCGGGATTGGATCTCGAGGCCCGCATACTAGTCTACGGGCGGAAACTTGGATGAGTGATCCCTGGTGGATTACTGGATAGCCTTCGGGCGGATTATGAACAAGCCTACGGGCGGAACTCCTTGTATTTCAAAGATAAAAGGATAAAATGATAACAAAGAAGTTGTTTGACATTGTTTTCTTTATGTCCTGTGATAAGATTACGTGAAGGAACCAGTGCTTAACAGGGTTAATCAAGGAAGCTGTTTGTTATATGTCAAATTAATGTGGTAGGTAATTACATAACTAAAACAAACCGAGGAAAGTGCGGAGGACGGACCATGGGTCTGTCCTATGGATGGGTGGTCCCGGTTAGCCGGGAACTTTTCTCAAAGTCTTCAACGAACAGAGGATGATCGTCATCACCGAAACAAGTAATGAGAACAATGACTTAGAATTAACCATTACCCGATTCACGTTGTTTTAGGGGAACGGAATGGGACTATGCCTTATGGCAGAGAGGTCGAGCCTTGCATCCCTCTCGTTTCCCATTCTCCTTGAACCAAGTGCAGCGTGAATCCGCTTCGGACCTGGCGTTTCTGCGTAAAGTAGTTCGCTCGGGTCTGACGCTAGTTGCCGCTAGGTAATGACCAAACTAGAAAAACTTAATTCCGGTCGATCCTAAGTGGGAAACGGCCAGGACACTTCCGCTACGTGGCAGACGCGGAAAGACCTAGATTACAAAACCCGTAACATTCCATGGGAGTGCCGGGCGGAGTTCTCTAGACAGCCTTCCGATGGACTGTCAAGACGTGTCCTAGAGGATTCTAGCGGACACGTTACAGTTGGTATCAGAGCCGACCAACAATGGAATTGTTTTCATAAGATTTCATTAAAAATGAAGTAAAGAAATTGTTCCTGTCCAAACATTTCCTCATCTTCAATACTGTCTTGCAGAACTATGAAGCGTGGAACAAGTTTTTGGTGTTCCGAATCATGTTTATGACTGCAATGCATTCTCCGCATTATAGGCAGAGAATTGAGATGATGAACATCCTGGAGCAGATTTATAACCCATCACCTTTATATATAGAACGAAGATGGACGGGGTCTTCAGGAATCTACTACATAGCTGCCCACCGGTTCGCTTATCTACAGACCAACCTGAAGAGGATCAAGTGGCTGGAAGATTTGAAAATCGTGAAGTTGTTCATTTTTGTGGAAGCTCACGTAAATTCGACTTTGCATATTCAAGGTCGGAGAGTTGAATTGAACTCATATGTATATGAGGAAGTAACCCGTGTAATTCCAGCTGATAGGATTAAGGTATTGGGCCGCCATGGGAAGTATGGATTCCAGTGGAAAGGATATCCTGAACTTCCGATGAATTATCGATTCCTAAAGATTCATGACCCAAAACCCTACTATTACACAGTTTCTGTAGACAAATCCAATACAATGTTGTTCTCCCCAAACTAAATGTAATGATTGGATTATCATCACACGAGATGTTGTATAAGGCTACGCCATATAAATATAAATAAGGACTTCTTTTTATCACTATCCGATTGTGCATCAGGGTTGTTGCAAAAAGTTAAGTAGCTTCATGATTTACGAGATAGCTGAACTAAAGATAAGCTAATGTCAATTATCAGACAATAATGTTAAGAAAACTTTTACTCAGGCACAACCCCAGGTAAAGGTTCCAAATTCGCCCCCTACATCAAGTACTACTGTGATCCAGGAGAAGAAGTTCCTCCTCAAACAGATAAAAGCCACCCGAGTTTGACGGGAGAGGCAGATTTGTCCAGTCGGATGCTGAGATTTGGATTGAATCTATGGAGGACTACTTCGAACCAGCTGGCACTACACCTACCAATCAGGCCATGCTTGCCAAATTAAAACTCACCGGTGAAGCCAGACTATGGTGGAAACAATGGTGCAGGGATCAAGGGATTTCAAAGGGGTCCGTTACCTGGGAGAAGTTAAAGCAAGCCGTGCAAGGGAGATATTTGCTGCCTGCATATCGTACACAGAAAATGAATGAGTTCTATGAGCTAAAACAGTTAGGACTCACCCTTGACGCATACTACTCTAAGTTTGTCTCACTGTTAAAGTATGCGCCACAAATGGACACGACACAGCAAGTGTCCAAATTTTGCGCAGGCTTAAATCCACCTGTAAATACCCGTCTCGAATCTATGCGTCCATCAGATCTTCAGGATGCACTCATTCGAGCGGCACCTATAATTCAGGAAGTGCAAGCTAAACCAAGGGGTATTAAGAATTGGTCTTATAGCGACCCGAACAGAGGAGCATTCAGACCCCAGGTTAAGAGAGTTCAAGGCCACAATCAAGGACAAAGGAAGAAAGCAAGGACAAATAACGTCAACAACTTTGTTCCTACTCACAGTAATGGCCGAAACATCCAATGTTTCCACTGCAACGAACTCGGTCACTTCAAAAGGCAATGTCCCAAGCTTAGCGAAGGACACCGTCAAGGTGCAGGGCGCGGTCAAGGAGCCGCCACCCGTGGTAGAGGAAGAGCTGCCTGCATTATCAATAGGCAAAGATGTGAAGCAGAGGAAGAGGAAGATCCGACTATGGAAGCGGATTTCGAAAGAGCGACGGTCCATGCCGCTCTACATAAGAAGGGCCCGAATCGCCAATTCTCGGTGATTCAGACACCGTCGGACTATCAAGGTAAAGGTTTCAAAACCTTGATTGATTGTGGCAGTACACATTCCTTTATCTCACCAGCATGTGCTAAGAGATTAGGAATAGCCACAGTAGAAGCACCTACCCTACTTGTGGAATTGGCAAACGGTCGTGAGGTAACTTGTACCAGGCAAACTGCTAAGGAGGAGTTCTATCTGGGAGGAAGGAAAACCTCAGTCAAATTCAGAGTCATGAATTTAGGTATCCATGAGTGCCTACTCGGGATGGATTGGCTTAAGCCTAATGACGCTCACATCCACTGTGGAAAGGGCCAAGTTTCCTTTCGAAACTCTGAAAGAGAGTTTGTTACAACTCAAGGTGAGGCAGGAGTGCCAAGGATCCAGTTAGCCAAAGTATCGCGGATCATAAAAGGGGTTAGGAAAGGATTACCTGTTTACTTGATCAAACTCAATAAGTTAGATCAAAAGCAAGAGTCTCATGAGGGACCCTCTTGGCTAAAGGAATATGCTAACGTATTCCCTGAGGAATTAACTGAACTTCCACCTCCAAGAGAAGTTGATCATGAAATAAGGCTAATACCTGGAGCTGCGCCAATTGCAAAGAGACCTTATAGAATGTCTATTCCGGAAGCTATTGAGTTGAAGGAACAACTCAAGCAACTGTTAGATCAGGGTTACATCCGGCCTAGCAACTCACCATGGGGAGCTCCAGTTCTATTCCAGAAAAAGAAAGATGGGACACTTCGACTATGTATTGATTACCGTGGGTTGAATCAATCAACAGTCAAGAACAAGTATCCTATTCCTAGAATAGATGAGCTTCTCGATCGCCTTCAAGGTGCAAAGATCTTCTCCAAAATTGATCTCAGGTCAGGTTACTATCAAATCAGGATCAAGGATGAGGATATTCCAAAAACGGCCTTCAATACAAGATATGGGCACTTTGAATTCTTGGTTATGTCATTCGGGCTTACAAATGCACCTGCCACCTTCAATAGATTAATGCAGGATATTTTTAGACCATATCTTGATGATTTCGTGCTCGTCTTCTTCGACGACACTTTAGTCTATTCTAAACAGGAAGAAGATCATGAACCTCAACTACGGATTGTTTTGGAGACAATGAGGTCTCATAAGCTGTATGCAAAAATGAAGAAGTGTGCATTCTTCAAACGTCAGATTGAATATCTAGGATTCATAGTATCATCAGAAGGAATATCAATAGATCCAGCCAAAGTCAGAGATGTGCTTGAATGGCCAATACCAGTATCCGTCAAAGAGATACACAGTTTTCTTGGCTTGACAGGATGGTATAGGGTCTTTATCAAGAACTATGCTTTGATTGCAGCACCTCTTACCGACTTACTAAAGAAGCAGACTTCTATTACATGGTCAACTCCCGAGCAAAATAGCTTCGACCAATTGAAGCAATGTTTGGTATCAGCACCTATTCTGAAACTTCCTGACCTCAATAAGGAGTTCGAGGTAGTAACTGATGCCAGCATTCTCGCCTTGGGGTGTGTTCTTATGCAGGAAGGTCATCCAGTAGCATACTCTTCAAGGAAATTGAAGAGTCATGAAAAGAATTATGCCACGCATGATCTGGAGTTATTAGCTGTCATCCATGCTCTAAAGCTTTGGAGACACTACCTGATGGGTAACAAGTTTACTCTAGTAACAGATCATAAGAGTCTCAAATGGATTTTTACCCAGAACGAGCTCAACATGAGGCAACGTCGATGGATTGAAGTATTGGAGGAATATGATTTTGAAATCAAGTATCGACCGGGGAAAGAGAATGTGGTTGCCGATGCACTCAGTCGCAAGGCATTCCTAAATTCCCTAATCTTGCAGAATCCATCAACGGCCAGATCTCTGGCTACAAAGGTATCTATGCCAAGCAACCCTATACTCGAACTAGCTAAAGAGGAAGCAAGCCATGACTTAGCCTACCAAGCAATGATAAAAGAAATATCTACCAAGGATCAGAATCTGAAGTTACAAGCCAAGTATCATGAATTTTCTATTGACAATGGACTTATTTACTACAGAACAAGGTTATGTATACCAACAAGCCAGTGACTTAAGCAAAAGATATTATGGGAAGCTCATGACTCCCCTTTCACAGGACATCCTGGCTATGCAAAAACTCTTAATGCAGTTAGGAAAAGCTACCATTGGGAGAGGCTCAAAGGTGACGTCCTCAAATATGTCACCGAATGTTTGTCTTGCCAACGTATCAAGGCTGAACATGTCATGATGCCGGGAAAATTGCAACCACTTGACATTCCCCAAATGAAATGGGAATTCATCAGTATGGATTTTGTGGTGGGCTTACCCCAAGTCCAAGGAGGATACAACTCCATTATGGTTGTAGTTGACATGCTTACTAAGGTTGCACACCTGATTCCAGTCAAGACAAACTATAAAGCCTCCGACATTGCAAGGGTGTTTATCAAAGAGATATTCAAGCTACATGGGCTACCTAGAAGGATCGTTAGCGATCGAGACTCTCTCTTCACTTCACACTTCTAGAGAGCTATCTTTGAAGCTATTGGAACTCAGCTCTGTTTTAGCACTGCCTACCATCCCCAAACGGATGGACAAACAGAACGAGTAAATCAAATCATTGAGGATATGCTTAGGGCTTACTGCTGTCGAGAGCGGAAGAGGTGGATTCAATACTTGCCGTTAGTAGAATTTGCTTACAATGCTTCTTACCACCAGAGCATTCAAATGACGCCTTTTCAGGCATTGTATGGTCATGATTGTCGAAGTCCCCTAAATTTTTCTGATCCTACCCTGAGAGTGGAAGCTTCAAGACAAATGTTGGAAGACATGGATGACCAAATAAGGTCAATAAGACAAGATATACAAGCAGCCAAAGATAGACAAAAGGCATATGCGGATTTGAAACGCCAAGAGAGGGTCTTCGGAGAAGGAGACATGGTCTTCATTCGTGTACAGCCGAAAAAGAGTTCTCTATCTCTAGGTGAATGCAAGAAGCTAAGTCCAAGGTATTGTGGACCGTATAAAATCCTCAAATGCCTGGGACCCAATGCTTATAAATTGCAACTTCTAGATAACCTAAAAGTTCACAATGTATTCCATATTAGCCTCTTAAAAAAATATGTACCCAACCCAAATCATGTACTTGATGACCAACAAATTGTAATGCCTAGTCAAGGAGTCCTTGAACTAAGACCGGATAAGATCTTAGATGTTAGGGAGAGACAGCTAAGATCTAGAACCTTGAAGGAATACCTCGTCCAGTGGAAAGATTATCCCGAAGAGGATGCTACCTGGATGGATGAAAGCTCTCTCAGTCTTCAATATCCCCAGTTTTTCTCGAGATGAGGACATCTCGATTCTTCTAAGGGGGAGAGAATGTAATATTTCCGCACACTGCGTACCGTAAATATTGACTTCCCGCACGCCATGTAAATCCTATGCAAGGGTATCACCTACATCGTATTATTGGTAGCTTAATCCATACCATTCACGCTCAAAAATGAGGCCGCCACATTGTAAATTAGAGGCTGGGGTTGAGGACCGTAAAAACCGCGTGGGAACACCCTTTTTGAAGGGGCAATTGGATAAATCCAAGGCAAATTTTTTTTAATTATTATCCCTTCCCCCAGCCGATGCATGGCTGGAGGAGAGGGAGTGTGGGGGGGGAATGGCCAAGGAGGAGTGAGTTGGACTGCATGAGGGGGAGTCCTCCACGTGTGTGGAGGCCCTCTTCCCCACCCCCCCCAAGGCCTATAAAAACCCCCCTCCCCAGGGAGGAAAAAAAAGCATGAGAGGGAGGGCCGTGCAGAGAGAGGGAAAGCATGGAGGTAGAGGTCGCCGTGCTGGAGGTGGAGGTCGCCGTGCTGCAGTCCGCCAGTCCGCCAGTCCACCGTAGCCGCCGTCACAGCCACCTTACTGACAGGGTCCGCCGCCGCCTGGGATCACGACCCCCCCCCCTCGACGTCGCTGCAGAAGCTCAGAAGCTTCTTAGAAGCTTCTTAAGAAGCTTCTTAAGAAGCTTCTAAGGGGGGGGCTTCCTTAACCCCCCTTCCCACTACATCCCCCAAAGGTCTATTCATACCCCCGGACCCTTGAAGAGGAGAGGGTGAAGCTCATAAAGACCTCCCATAAGCCGTTTCCACGAGCTTTCCGGGATCCTAAAATCCATACCCTATAAAGGGGTACTCCTACCTAAGGGGAGAAGTAAACATATTTTGAGACTACTTGCCAAGACTCGGAGGGAATTTGGAGAGCCATAAAGGGTAAGGACAAAACCCGGAGCCCAAATCCTCCACGCCTATGATGGCCCCTAAAAGGACACAAGGTGCGACTGCGGGAGGTTCATCTCCGAGCATACAAGTGGATATCTCCCCGAGCCCACAAGTCCAGGTTCTTTCAAGTTTATTTTCGCTTAAAGAAATGATTAGGTGCGCTTAGTTCCATAGGGAAGAATGCATTTTACGCTTATTTTTAATGCATGTGGCAGTGGTAAAAAGACATTTGATAAAGTATCTCTTGAAACGTTAGGCAAGGTTGAAGTATGTCATGAATTCGAAACGGGTTGCCCGCCTTAGGAGACTAGCTGCATGATGCTATTTTGGTACATTATCAAAGTAATGAGTCTAAACATATATTACTTAGGCAAAGAAATGGAATTTATAAGTGCATTTTTTCTTCTTAGACATGGTAGGAATAAGTATGTGCCGCATGTTAGGCAACATCCTCCTCGTAATGATTTCATGAGGAAAGTTAACACCCATAAGATATTATCCGAAAAGAAATAGAAGAGAGTACGGAAATGATCTTATGGGCTTGCAAGTGGCATGTAAAATGGAATAAATTATCACTAGCTGTAGTTTTGTATGAACTTCATTGTAGCTAGGAGAACGTTGCGTATGGCATAGTCATCATGCCAAAAATGTCATTCATTAGGAGCCGCATTTAGGAGTCAAAGCATAAGATTCTAAGTATATACAATAAGGTTGTAGGCCTGACTATTTAATGTAAGTCCTAGTAGGACCTAGGAAAGTTAGTGTCCAGGTTATCAGGCATTTTTACCTTACCAAGGAAGGATAGGGTTATTGTGAACCATGTGATGCGTAGAAGCAGTGAATCGCATGTTTACACGTATTGGTGTAATCGTAACTATTAATCTCCACTAGATCTAGTTTATTACCTTTAGGAAAGGTTCATCCGTGACGCAAGACAAGTATATTGAGTTGACTAAGTCACCTAAACCACAAGGATTCTTATGGACATGGTTGGGTCGATATGATAGGTATCTCAAGTGCTAACTAGGGTTTAGTGCAATAAGAATTCGACCTAGTTTTACACCGGTTGCCAAGTCAAAACCCGCAAACTCAAATATCTTACACACATTCACGAGATGTCGAATCAATTGGATGCTCATGCATAAAATGATCTAAGGTTTTATCCTAAGGATCATTCGTTCAAATGATGAAACTCCGATTGGGTTGGAAATTCCTAGAACCGTGGACCAATATAATTAGGAATGGGTTGGGTAAGAAGACACCCTAAACCCTGCTACTCGCCTGAAGTGAATTCCGTAACCTGAATACGCCATTCAATGGGTGAAATGATCCCGTGGAATAGATACAACACATGTACAAAAAGTTGCAACATCGCATAGACTTGAGATTTGTCCACGAGAGAGTTTGTCATTTCTTGGAAATGATGTTGGCAAGTTATTGCGCTAAGTTAACCTACAAAAGGATGAGTAATCATCCTGTTACATCACCTTTCCTGGGAAATAGTTGCTAAGGACAAGGAAAGTTAGGTATTTGTCTGGAAGCAATTGACCAATCAATAGATTGAAGCGACATGGTCGCTGGAATCTACCATAACAAAACCTAAAGTATTGGTAGGGTATGACCCTAACCCAAGAATGATAGGAATCTTGCCAAGTTGCAATTGATTCCGGATCGAATGCGGGTTGCATTCGGAGAAAAGGAGTCACTCCTTAACAGTTTGCCAGCTAAACGACCATTGGAATTGATTGTGCTTGTAACAGTTTAGAAAGCATTGTTTGCATTGTTTGCTCAATGAACTAAAGGATGAAAAGATATCTAAATACTTCACGTTGAAGGCCTGAAGGGAGAGGCAGCTTCACTTACCCCCGACTGCCTGCCTGACCCTAACCAAGGGGGTTGTTAACCGCGCCGGGAACGTGGACCGAACCCGCCGTGAGAGGTCTCTCCGTTGAGTTCTACTTGGAGCAGGAGGACGCTTAGGTGCCAGAGGGGGCTCTGGCCGTAAATCCCTCGCCTTCCGGGCCCTGCACAAGAGGCTAATGTGACTCGGGATTGGATCTCGAGGCCCGCATACTAGTCTACGGGCGGAAACTTGGATGAGTGATCCCTGGTGGATTACTGGATAGCCTTCGGGTGGATTATGAACAAGCCTACGGGCGGAACTCCTTGTATTTCAAAGATAAAAGGATAAAATGATAACAAAGAAGTTGTTTGACATTGTTTTCTTTATGTCCTGTGATAAGATTACGTGAAGGAACCAGTGCTTAACAGGGTTAATCAAGGAAGCTGTTTGTTATATGTCAAATTAATGTGGTAGGTAATTACATAACTAAAACAAACCGAGGAAAGTGCGGAGGACGGACCATGGGTCTGTCCTATGGATGGGTGGTCCCGGTTAGCCGGGAACTTTTCTCAAAGTCTTCAACGAACAGAGGATGATCATCATCACCGAAACAAGTAACGAGAACAATGACTTAGAATTAACCATTACCCGATTCACGTTGTTTTAGGGGAACGGAATGGGACTATGCCTTATGGCAGAGAGGTCGAGCCTTGCATCCCTCTCGTTTCCCATTCTCCTTGAACCAAGTGCAGCGTGAATCCGCTTCGGACCTGGCGTTTCTGCGTAAAGTAGTTCGCTCGGGTCTGACGCTAGTTGCCGCTAGCTAATGACCAAACTAGAAAACCTTAATTCCGGTCGATCCTAAGTGGGAAATGGCCAGGACACTTCCGCTACGTGGCAGACGCGGAAAGACCTAGATTACAAAACCCGTAACATTCCATGGGAGTGCCGGGCGGAGTTCTCTAGACAGCCTTCCGATGGACTGTCAAGACGTGTCCTAGAGGATTCTAGCGGACACGTTACATATACCTGCATGTGAACTGTCTCTTTATCCCATGAGCCCTTAGAGAATCACTAAACTCATTTGAGAGGTACTCTCCCCCTCCATCTGACCTCAGGCACTTTACTTTCAAGCCTGTTTCTCTTTCAACTGCAGCCTTGAAAGTTCTAAAGTGCTCAAACGCTTCACTCTTTTCCTTCATAAAATATACCCACAGCTTTCTAGAACAATCATCAATGAATGTGACAAAGTATGAACTACCTCCAAGAGATACATTTTGTGTAGGCCCCCAAATGTCTGTATGCACAACATCAAGGATATTTCTGCTTACATCTGTGTCATGTGAAAAGGGTTGTCTTGCCTGCTTACCAAACTGACATGGTTCACATACCTTCTGAAATTCTGCAACTTTAAATGTAGGCAAACCTATAACCAACCCTTTGGAATGTATTAATTTCAGCCTCTATACATTTGTATGTCCAATGCGTTTGTGCCAAATTTCAATGTCTGCAACAACACCTTTTCCTTTGGCATACATGGCAGTATTCATAGTAGGAATTCCAGCATCTAGAGTGAACATACGTCCAACTCTACTTCCCTTTGATACCAACCTGCACTTGTCATTGAAGTCTTCTACAAAGCAGCCCTTTGCATTAAATCTGACTTGCAGCCCTTGCTCTACCATTTGACCGACTGACACCAAGTTCTTTGTAATAGATGGCACATGTAATACATCTGAAAGACTCTTTGTCTTACCATCATGCAAGGATAAGGGAACTTTTCCAATGTGTGAAATTGGGTGGCATGAGTCATCACCCGTCTGCACATAACTTGCATTCTGCAAATCCTGCATCTCTCCAAACCATTCTGCATGGCTGGTCATATAATTGGATGCACCTGAATCAACATACCAAACATCTTCATGTGTTCCCTTTCCTGTAACAGCATTCAACATATGCTGCATAACGAACAAACATTCATTTTTGTCTTCATTCTGTCGTGAAGACGATGCATAGTTTCCTTGCTGCAACTTACCATTGCGGATATTATCTCTCTTAGCATAACATTGGGCTGCAATATGACCTGTTTTGCCATAGTAGTGGCATACAATACCAGAGTTGTTAGAACCTCTGTTCTGCCATCCACCTCTTCCTCTAAAGCTCCCCCTGCCTCGAAAGTTACCATGACCTCCTGAAACTTGCATATCGCCAAATTGCTGATTCAATCTATTTTCCTGGTTATCACTACCACGTCCTGTACCACGGCCTCTTGAAGAGAACCTACCACGTCCCCTTCCTGAACTGGAGTAGAAAGCCTGGACCTGTTCACCACTTCTTTCAAATGTCTCACTCTGCATGTTGATTTCTTCAGTGATCATTAGAGAGACCAACTCATCGAAATCTGGAAATGGCTTTCTGACATATACGGAAGTGACAAAAGACTTCCAAGCTTTTTCATTGTTAAGTCCACCCAAGGTAGACGACATCAAATCATCATCATCGGGCATTGCATCAATCGCTGCCAATGCATCTGCAATGCTTCTTACCTTCAATGCATACTCATTGATAGACATCTTCCCTTTATTCAATGTATTCAACTCTTGCTTGAGTTGAATCTTTCGTGCCTTTGTATTTACAGAAAACATACTTTCAAGTATGGTCCAAGCTGCATATGCATTCTCTGCATTTCTAATGTGTCCCAGCATATTATTGTCAATTACTGCAGACAACCAATACATGACCTTCTTGTCTTTTGCATTCCATTCCTTTCGTTCCTTTGTCTCTTCTGCAGTTGGAGGATCACTCACCTCCGGCTCCTTTTCTTCACCTGAAACGAACTCGTAGAGGCCTTTTCCAATAAGGAAGTTCGTGACACGAAACTTCCATGATGGGTAGTTGTTCTTGTCGAGCTTCTCAATGATGGGGCTTCCACTGTTCTCTGCCATTATCACAAAATTAATACCAAGAGCAAGCAAATCTTCTGCAACCCTTGACCTATAGTGCACAGCAATACACCAGACAGCCTTTTTCACTGTCTGCTCAACAATACATGCAATCTGCAACCAGTTTGCAGATAAACCTTGTGTTTACTCACAGGTAAACACCTTTGAACTTACAGGTCTGAAATCTGTAACCTGCGCACCCACTTTCGGTCAATACAGTCGAAGTCACAGTGTACTCTGAAACTGCTGTCCGCAACCTTGCAGCTCTAAAACGGGCCCTGAAACGGCCTCAAATGCAGCGCTCTTCGCGCACACCAAATCTCACTACAATCTGAGATTTTTGCTCTGCCCTGCTTCCGGTGCCTCCACAGGCACTATCCAAGAGAAGAAGTGGAAGAATGGGAGAGATTCTTACCCGTAGCTTGCTTGCTCGAACCTTGCTTCTTCTCCTTCACTTCAGCCTTCGAAATCAGCCTCTCTCAGTGGTGCGGCTCTGATACCATGTCAAGAATCGCGTGGTGGAGGGGGTTGCTCAAGATGCTGCGCCGAACACACACAGAATGCACAAGGAGAAGCTGACTCAAGAGACAGGAAGAGAGATGGAGGCCAAAACGTTTTCTTGCTAGTTTCTACTTCTTCTTCCACACACTTTACAATGTACACAAAGTATAGATAAGATACAACATAAAAGGAAAGTGGCCTACTAAGTCAAACAATGCATAACTGACTACACTAGTCGACTAGCGCTATAACTATGCCAGCTGTAAATAGGTGTAACGACCTGAATATAATAAGTAATGAGTCAGTGGCCATGTGAGATGCATAATGACCACCGACGTGCTAAGTGTAGATGTGTGGACCCATCTAACCAGGCGGTCCATCATCCATGTCCACATGTGTTGAGCTTGCCATCTCAACACGCTCTAGACTGAAGCCAAATGGAGGGAGTGGTTCAATGGGATGCTATAGAGACCTGGATGTAGTGAGCCTACAGTCAGCTCGAGATACAGGTGCTACTCCTCACTCTCATGGCGGTTCGAGAGATCATGGCTCATGTGGTTGTTGTGGAGGTACCGACGCAGTGTCTCCGTCTCATCGTTCTGCCAGAGTTGCGTTACCTATGGGATTTATCATACCTGTGGGGACATCTACTCTAGTCACTCCAGCTTTTTCTCAGCTGTCTCGTAGGTGGCACCCCTATGGGTGCTAATTCGAGAGATACTACCCCTGTAGGTACACCAGATGTACAGGGGTCTCGTAGATATGCCTAGGAGCATGGTCGTAGGTGGGAGAGGACACATCTTAGACATACCCTAGAGGGGTATGGATACCTTGTAGATAATAGGATAGGAGCGATCATCATGAATGATGAGGGGAGGAGGCTGATGGCTCATATGAGAGAGTTGTGCCAACAAGTTTTTTGGCACAACATCTTGGATCATTGAAAGAACATACTAGAGGGGAGAAAGGACTATATAGTAGCATCCTTGCATGAGGAGTTTCTGGTACCCGTTGTAGGAGATAGATTTTTCACCAGCTGGATGATGATGGAGTGCATACGTGCATACATGTCACACAAACAATCGAACGCACGCAAGGCACAATCCGAGCTGGTGCCAAATGAGGTCGAAATTGCAAAACTCAGGGGGATGATCACCATCAAAGAGGAATCCCCAAGAGACATAGGAGTCAAGGATGTAAACATAGTGAGTGCAAACCTATATTTTTAGCTAGTGAGACTTAATATTTCATAAACTTAGTCCATTGTTAAGTATGTTATGTCATTTTTATTACAAGGTTAGCACAATAATCTAGTATTTGAGGTAGAGATGATAACATTACATCTCTAGTTTGTGGATGAAATTGTGAATTTTTTCAAAAATGTTTGCCATTCATGTTAGATTGTTTATTCAGTTGGACATGGCCCATAGCAGTGCACCATTTGGTGACTGTGATTCTTGCAAAATATTGACAATGAAAAGTGCTATGATGGGTGGATATATGCTTCGGTGTCTACACCCATACCACCCACTCTGCTTTGTATCTATCTGTATCTCTTACTCCCATTTTCTAATAGATGGCTGCAAAGAGTCTTTGAATGATGCAATGCTAAGGCTAGCATGTGTTGATACATGTGTGGAGGCCATAGTGCAAGTAATACATGTTTATATACCTTATAGTAGACTACTCATTGTTGTTTCACTCTTTAAATATTTTTTGTTCTTTCCATGTAAATAAGGTGCAAAAAGAGCCAGGTAAGGAAATTCGGATCATCGTTTGATAGCATTGGTAATAATTGTAAATTCACTACAAGATATAGACCTTATAGCGACGTTTAAAGCGACGAAAATACAAACAACAAAATTTGCCCCCGCCGTCGTAAAAAGCGTCGTTATTGACGACGTCATAGAATCGTCGCTATATGCGTCGCATTTCGCTCATAGCGACGCCAATAGCGATGTGAGCAGTAAATTTGCGACGCAAATAGCAATGGTAACAGAGAAAAAAAAATTGTGGAGCCATACAAAATAGTTTCTGCATTGCTGCATACAAAGCGTTTGCAAACAAAAAGAATGTATACCATTTGCTGAAAATCCACAATCGCCTGATCAATGATCTCAGATTGAAACTCGCCAAATCGTCGTACGTGTTCTATAGACAATCGGCGTTTTCGTCTAATTGCCAACTTGCATTGAGAGCAAGGACATGGGACATGCTGATTAAGATACGTCTCGCGGTCTTGAACAATAAGACCTTCTTTGTTTTCCATCTTATCTACATTACAACAAATGAGGCTTAAATGGATAGCTTTATGGAGATGTACGTCAAGTTGCAAGTTGACCATAAATTTTGCATTGTATATAGTAGTTGAGAGATTTTCCGATGTTATATCTCGGCCTTGTATCATGCTCAAGTATTTGTTTGTCCCGGTAGATAATTATTTGTTATATCTCAGCTTTGAGTATAAGTAATCCATTTTAAAATTAATGCGCGCCATCTATAAAATTTAATAACTATACTAATAAAATTTATTTCAATCAATTCTACTCATAGTCATAAGACTTGAGAGAAATTATCCTATACTCAATTTAAGGGTTTCTTCTTCTATAACAATACTTTTGGGTTCATTTTGATGAAGTACCTTAATGACCATTAGCTAGGGTATCATTTTCTTTTAGTCCTTCCGTTGACTAGTTGGCATAATTTCTAATTTGACATGCCTATAAAGTTAATACAAAAACAATGAATTATGCATATCACAATTAGATCCTCTACTTGGACTTCATGAAGGAATTGACCATTTTTAAGCCATCTTAAAGAGTTACCAATGTACGTGGCCCATGGCAAAGCACATTGCATACCATTATCAATAAGTCTATTATCTTAAATTTCATTCCCCTCCCTCTCCCTCTCTTTCTCTCCCTCTCTCTCCCTCTCCCTCTCTTTCTCTCTTTCTCTCACCCTCTCCCTCTCCCTCTTGTTCTCTTTCTCTCCCTCTCTCATTTCCTTCCCCTCCCTCTCCCTCTCCCTCTCTTTCTCTTTTTCTCCCTCTCCCTCTCTATCTCTCTTTCTCTCACATTTCCTAAACAAGCAAAAAATAAAGTGATTTAAATATCCTCCAAGCAAAAGGGAGAGGGAGAGATACAATGCACTCTCCCTCTCTTTCTCTTTCTATCCCTCTCTCATTTCCTTCCCCTCCCTCTCCCTCTCGCTCTCTTTCTCTCTCATTTCCTCTCCTAAACAAGCAAAAAATAAAGTGATTTAAACATTAAACAAGCAAAAGGGAGAGGGAGAGAGAGAATGTACTCTCCCTCATTCTCCCTCTCTTTCTCTTTATCTCCCTCTCTCATTTCCTCCCCCTCCCTCTCCCTCTCCCTCTACTTCTCTTTCTCTTTCTCTTTCTCTTTCTCTTTCTCTCCCTTTCCCTCTCCCTCTCCCTCTCCCTCTCCCTCTCTTTCTCTCTTACTCTCTCATTTCCTTCCCCTCCCTCTCCCTCTCTCCTAAACAAGCAAAAAAGAAAGTGATTCAAACAACAAACAACCAAACCCGTCATGAGAGAGAGAATGCACACACTCTCTCTCACCCTCTCCCTCTCCCTCTCGTTCTCTTTCTCTCCCTCTCTCATTTCCTTCCCCTCCCTCTCCCTCTCCCTCTCTTTCTCTTTTTCTCCCTCTCCCTCTCTATCTCTCTTTCTCTCTCATTTCCTAAACAAGCAAAAAATAAAGTGATTTAAACATCCTCCAAGCAAAAGGGAGAGGGAGAGATACAATGCTGTTGAGTGTTGAAATGACTTGTTTTTTGGCTGATTTTTGTTGTTTTTTAGAGCTGAATGGTTGATTTTATGAGATGATTGATTGATTTGGAAGTGGATTGAGAGTGTTTTGGATTATATTGATTGTGTTTTGGAAGTTCATGATGTTTGTTGATGGTTCTGTGATGTTCTGATAGGTTCTGAATGGTTTTGTATACCTTCTATTTTGTTCTGTTTTGGTCTGTTTTGTTCTGATTGTCTTCTGTAAGGAGGGAAGGAGTATTGATTGATGAAGAATGAGATATTGTGAAAGCTTATTGAATGGTTTGTGAGAGTTTAGAATGATTTGAGAGTGAGTTATGAGGTTTTGATAACCTTCTGTAGGTCTTCTGTAGAGCTTCTGCTTCTGTTCTGCTTTTGTTCTGTTCTGTACTGTAGCTGTTCTGGTACTGTTCTGTAGACTGTTCTGTATGCTTCTGTAAGTGTTTTGTGGAATGTATGTGTGACTTTGGGAAAGTTTTCTAGCCTTGGAAAGAGGTGAATACAAGTGTAAAAGAGCTGAAAGAAGTGGAAGAAGTAGCTGCTGAAGACTCAAGTGAAGATTAGAGTGAAGTGACAGTAGTGAGCTATGAAAGGACACTGTAGTGGCTCTGGTGACCCTTCATATCAGACATACCTCTTGGAAGGGGTATCCACGACCTAAGGGGATTATTGAGAGTGATTTTTGAGAGATTTTAGTGAGGATATGATGTATTATTGATGGAGAGAGAGAGAGAGTCAGAGATAGCTAATTCTACTGAAATAGAGTGATTGTATATGAGAGATTGAGAGAGAAGACTATGAAGATATTGAAGATGAATACTATGTGATGTATTTCCATTCAAAGATGGTGTACTTCTTTGCTTTCTTTGTTCTATTGATGGATTTTGTGAAGATGTTGAAGAATATGGTTGATTCTATTAAAACCGTGGGAGATCTACATGATGTTGCATGAAGATTTGTTGTGCCTGGTGTTCTTTTCTTCATTGTGATCATATGAAATATGAAAAACAAGCTTGTTGATGTTACAAGATAGATTTTCTTGCAAGAGAATTCCCTTTTCCTTGGTGTTCCTCTTGGGGCTCCATGTTTTTTGTGCGCAGCCGGGGAAACTTGCCATCAACAAGCACCAGAAGAGGCTGAAAATGAAGGAAATGGCATTGCCAAGAAGAGAAGAATTCAATGGATGTTTGTAAAGTTCTTTCTTCCATTGAAGAGTTGGAATTCCTCATAATCAAAGCCACTTTCCACAAGAAGTTCATCCCACAATGGCAGAAACACATCACCATCATGATGCATGCTCTATGTGGTGGACAGTTTCCTCTTCCTATTGAAGCAGCAAAAACTTGCATCTTGGTGGCAAATTGTTTGGGAACAAACTGAAGAGCAGAAACAGAGAGAATGAACATCCATGGAAGATTTGGCATTCATTGAGAAGTTTCCAGACAACATCAAGTGGGAGATTGTGAAGAAGCTTCAGGAGTCTTGGTCTGTAGAGGTTCACAAAGACAAGAAGGAAAAGAGTTGGAATTTGTTCATGGACGCTCAATAGCAAGATACATGGGATGCTTAGTGTACTGATAATCTTCTGTTTGTTCAATTAGCAACCCACTGGAAGTTGGTAGACAGAGTGTTTTTCACAACATACACTATTGAAACCATCAGAAGCTGGCATTACTATGATGATGGCACCACCACCATGCTCAGACGTATGCATTTTGACACCTTCAGAACCGAATACCTTCCCCTGTGCAATTGCATGAAAGCAGAATTCAGGGACGTTGAAAAGAAAGAAGTAGAAGAAATGTTGGCAAGAGAGTCCTCCAGAGACTGAAGCCTTCTGTTAACCCTCTGGGAAGCACTAACAACATAGTGGAGCCACACCCCTGATGAATGACGCAATAAAGAGGCAAGCGTTAGAACGAGTCCAGAGGTACGTGAGAAGAGAGAAAGCAAAAATCAGAGCCGAGAGCGAGCTCGCAGCAGAAGCCGCCTTTGACGCCCTTGCGGAACTCTTTACAGAAGTCCGAATGGCACATCAAGCCCTTCCTCCTCCTGCTGGAGGTCCACTTCCAAGCCAGATCCGTCCTGGAAATATTGATGACAGGCCAGTGAATGTAGTCCCATTGCCAGTTTTTAAGGGAGAGTACAATGAAGATCCTGATCTTCATGTAGCAGAGTTTATGGTAGCGTGTGTGGCTAACAATGCCAGAACCCCTGAGCATTGGTTAGCGATATTCCCCGCCACTTTCAAGGGCGCGGCGTTTCAGTGGTATGAGAGACAAGCAACAGGAACTTTTGGCACATGGGACGACCTGAAGTTGGCCTTCCTCACTAAATTCAAGCGTGAAGGTTTTGAAGAGCGGATGAGAGAGGAATTTATGAACCTAAGTCAGTCTTCTGGAGAAAGAGTGGAAGCCTATGTCTCACGAATGGAATCCATCCTGAAGAGATGGACTAACCATAATCTAGATGATGGCATTCAGAAGGGAGTGTTTCTCAGAGGATTACAACCAGAAGTCCGTAAGTTTGTGGAGCTGCAAAGACCAGCCACCCTGCAAGCTGCAACAGAAGGTGCAAGACTGTACGATGAAGTGGAAGCTTGATTAGCGATGAATTCGGGAAGAGGAGTCCTACCTCCTCTGATGCCAGGAATGATGTATCCACCAAATGCAGTCCCAGGGACTGTTCCTTACCCCTACCAACAGATGCCCTCGGTCTCACAGTACAGTGCACCAAATCCACAGTGGCCACAATCCATGCCTCAAATGATGGTTCAACCACAACAACAATGGTCCCAACCAATTTCCTCAATGACAAATCAGCAGCAACAGTGGAATCCTACCAACTGGAGCCAATAGCCAACAGTTCAAACAGGAGCTCTGAATCAGAACCAGAACAGAGACCCCTTTGTACCAGCCCAACCCGTTTATGCAGTGATTACAGAGACTCCTCAAAACCCTCCTGCCAGTACGCCAGGAGGAGAAAGCTTGAAGGATTATTTATCTAACTCAGTTGCAAACATCAAAAAGGAGTTGATGGATGTGATTACAGAACAACTACAGACGTTGAAAGTGAATACCGCAAGCATATCCAATGTTACGGGAGCAGGAAGAGATGTGATGTGGTCAAATACTTGGTGTGGTAAGTGTCATCAAGCAGGCCATTTAGCCACTGAATGTACACGAAAACCAACCATCCCTGGAGCCTTCTATTCCTACTGTTTGCGGAAGAATCATACAGAGGACATTTGCTCTCTGAAGGAGATGCATGATAGAAGAAGGAAGGAAGAAGACGCAAGATTCAACTTGCTGGAATCCAAAATGACAACACAAGATATTAGACCCAAGCCTAGAGAGTTTGGTCCTAATTTCGGATCCAGAAGATTTCCTTCTCAAAGTTACAGAGGAAGACAGTCTGGCGGTGGTCAGAGATCAGAAGTGGAATGTTACAGATGCGGAGAAAAGGGACACATTTCACCAAATTGTCCAAATCCTCGAAGGTCAGTGGATTACAAGCCCTTATGCAGTCGATGCAAAGGAGAAGGCCACACTGCAAAAGACTATCCAAGCCCAGACCCAGTGAAAAACAATGCTCTTGATAGTCCAGCTAAGGCCCAAGAGCCTACCTCCAATTTAGTGGAATTGGAAGTTGCTGCCATCACGCGTGCAAAGCAGAAGGAACCACCTATCCAGAAAGAAAATAACCCTCCTGCCAGAACAGTGAAGTTCAATCTTCCACCAGAAGAACGGAACAAAACAGAGCCTAACAGTGCCGTACAGAGCCCTACAGTGCCATAGAGAGTTACAGAGACAGGACCAGAGGTCCAGGATACAGAAGAGGAGGAAGTGCCACAAGTGGCAGAAGAAGTTCCTATAATTCCTCTGTTGGAAGAAAAAGGGAAAATGAAAATGGGTGTTGCCCCATTCCCTAAGCGGTTAGAGAAGCCAGTGGATCCTATTAAGGAATACGATCTGGTCAGAGATCTAGATACCTTTAGACCAAACCTCACATTTTAACAATTATTGATGTTGTCTCCCAGTTGCAGGAAAAGATTCAAAAGTATACTGACAAAAAGACGTGGTTTAAGGACTGCTCCCTCAACAGTGACAAAGTCCAACAAGGCTCCAGAGCCTGTAAAAGAAGTGGATGTGGCTAATGCTTTTCTAGATCCGGGTACTCCAGAGACTGGCGTGTGGATAGAAAGCTACTTCATTGCAAATGCACTGATTGATGATGGTTCATCAGTGAACATTATGATGAATGTGACAATGAAGGATCTAGGCCTACAAGGTGTGCAACCAACCCAATGGCTCATCAGACTGGCGGATCAGAGTAGAATCAAGCCGTTGGGCATTCTTCCATATGTGAAGACTACAGTGGCTGGAAAAGATTATTGGCTAACCTATCTGGTGGTGAAGCCAAACTCTTATGGTACATCTTATCCTCTGTTACTGGGCAGACCATGGCTTTTTGAAGCCCGAGTAAGGACGGATTGGTTCAAAGGAACTTTGACCTTGGGTAGAGGACCCAACAAAGTGGTGCTGAAACTGTATGGTTCTCAAAAAGGACATGGATCCACCTCCTTGGAATTATCTTCTGATTCCCCTAACGAGGCTACAGATGGAACATCAGCAGACGAAGATGCTGTCATACAGATACTTCCCAAGAAAACAGTGGCACATTCCTTAACAGTGGATACTATAAGCCGACTTCCAACAGATGCAAAGCCATTATCAATGGGTGAATACTTCCTGCCTGAACCAGGAATGACTTCTGAAATCACTTCTGACAGTGAGATAGAAGCATGGATGTACTGCTCTCCCTGTTACATGGCCATAGCGGAAACAGAGACAGAGACAGGAGAGGAACCAGAGAATCTGTTCTTCTGTTACAGAGCTCCTACAGAAGCAGAAGTAGAAGCAGAAGCAGAAGCAGAAGCAGAGACAGAGACAGAAGCAGAAGCAGAAGTAGAGACAGAGACAGAAACAGAAGCAGAAGCAGAAACAGAGACAAAAGAGGTTGGGTTTGATATGGACGAAGAAGGTGATGAAAGTGATCCGGAAGAGTCTATCCCACCTGAAGAGGATACATTGGAGGAAGAAGTTCCAAAAGCATCAGAAGCCGATGAGCTCATGCTATGGGACAGAATGGCGATGGTACCATTCGGTCTGGTAAATGGATCTTCTCATATGCAAAACCTTTATAAGAAATGGATTAAGAAGAACAAGCCGTCTTTTGAGAGTGGCTCCTGCCATCCTAACCTATCCTTGCCAAAGAAAGATGATGATGATGCACCGTGCCAACAAGCACTAGTCCCACAAACCCAACAGGCATCAGAGGGTCCCTGTTATGTGACGTTCCTAGATGTGTCATCATCAGAAGATGAGTCCTCAAGCCAAGAGGTAATTAATTTTGACACCAAACCCGAAACGGCTCTTATCCCATTTCAACATCTCAAGGAGCAACCTAAGTCTCCACCAAAAGAAGAAGTGGGTTCTAGTGGGACATCAGACGAGGACACCACTCCCTTGAAGGAGTCGGATCTATACCCAGAAGCAGTCCATGGAACCTTCATCCGTGAAGTAGAAGGTGAACGGCAGTTAACCCTTGCGGATGCAGAAGGCACTGAACGCCACTAGAAGGTGGGTAGCAGTCTCCCAGAAGAGGAGTTGTCAACTTTGTACAACTTGTTGAAAGACAATTTGGACGTGTTTGCATGGTCTTACAAAGACATAAAGGGGATTGATCCCACAATATGTCAACATCATATTGACTTGGAGCCTGATGCCAAGCCAGTACGGCAACAACAGAGGCGAATGAACCCGAATTATTCCACATTGGAAAAAGCAGAGCTGTTGAAGCTTCTGGAAACCGAGTTCATCTATCCAGTGGCAAACAGTGAATGGGTTTCACCCATCGTGGTTGTACCCAAGAAGAATGGAAAATTGCGAATATGTGTGGATTTCTGAAAGCTTAATTCCAAGACGAAGAAGGATCATTTTCCTATCCCTTTCACAGACCAACTATTGGACACAGTGGCAGGACATGAGCTTTATTCCCTTCTGGATGGATTCAGTGGATACAACCAAGTCCAAATCATAGAAGAAGACCAATCCAAAACAACCTTCACCACAGAATGGGGGACCTATGCTTACCGAGTGATGCCATTTGGGCTCTGCAATGCCCCTGCTACTTTCCAACGAGTCATGATGGCTGCATTTCAGAATCATCTGCATGACTTTATTGAGGTATATTTGGATGACTTTTGTGTCTATAGTTTGATCAGTGAACACTGGGGACATTTGGAGCAATGCTTTGATCGATGCCGGGAGTATGGGATTTCCCTCAACCCCGACAAATGCATCTTTGGGGTCTCTTCTGGAGTTCTGTTGGGCCACATTGTCTCAGTACAAGGGATATCAACAGACCCTGCAAAGATCGAAAAGATCGCAGCTCTCGCAGCGCCCACCAACCTCAAACAGTTGAGGGGATTCCTAGGCCATGTGGGTTACTACAGGAGGTTCATAGCCCATTTTGCAACAAAGGCAACTTCCTTGCACAAGCTTCTGAGGAAAGATGTAGAGTTTACTTGGACGGACGAATGTGACAAAGCCTTTCACACTCTGAAGCAGTGTTTGATAGAAGCACCCATTCTGCAACCTCCTGATTGGACGAAAGAGTTCCATGTACACACTGATGCATCAATTGAAGGCTTAGGTGATGTCCTCTGCCAAAAGGGCTCCTCAAAGTTGGATCAATCGATCTATTATGCAAGCCGAAAAGTCATTGATAGGGAACGGAACTATACAGTGACAGAGCTGGAGTGCTTGGCAATGGTGTTTGCCCTAGAGAAGTTTCGCCATTACCTCCTATCCACCCACTTTAAATTTTATGTGGATCATGAGGCCCTGTCCTTCTTGATGAACAAAGCAAATGTGAAAGGACGAATGATGAGATGGCTCCTTCTATTCCAGGAGTTCGACTTTGAGGTGATTACTAAGCCTGGTCGTTCCCATGTTCTGGCTGATCATCTGTCGCGTATCCCACAAACTGCAGACGAGGAGCAGGATGATCCAGACCTCCCTGATGCTTCCCTATTCTTAGTAGAGACTGTAACTCCTTGGTATGCAGACATTGCTAATCTGTTGGCAACCCAACAGTACCCTCCTGGTATTTCTAATCGGGAAAGGAAGAAGCTCATGCTAGAATCATCCCCCTACACCCTGCTAGGCAGTGCACTATACAAGAAAGGCAAAGATGAAGTGCTCAGAAGATGTGTTGCAGGAGATGAGATTGGGATTGTTCTGAAGGCTTGCCATGACGAGCCATGTGGAGGTCACTTTGCAGGAGAAGCTACAGCCAGGAAGGCTCTGCTAGCAGGTTATTGGTGGCCTACCATCCACAAAGATTCCTATGATTACTGTAAAAGATGTGATGCTTGTCAAAGAATGGGGAAACCCACGAAGACAAGTGCCATGCCATTGCAACCTATCCTTCCCTTGAAGCCGTTTGAGAAGTGGGGCATTGACTTCGTAGGTCCGATCGACCCTCCCACCAGAAGGAAACAGAACAGATACATCCTCGTATGTACGGATTATGTTACAAAGTGGTGTGAAGCTAAAGCCCTAAAGCGGGACGATGGTAACAGCGTGGCCCTGTTCATGTATGAGAATATCATCACCCGTTTTGGTAGTCCCTTAGAGCTGGTAAGTGATAGAGGCACTCATTTCCTCAACAAAGTCATGGAAGAGTTGACAGAGTTGTATAAGATCCGCCATCGCAAGTCCACTCCTTATTACCCCAGAGCCAACGGCCAAGTCGAAGTCACCAATCGCATCCTTTGCTCGATTCTAACAAGAACAATTGCTGCACATCGTCGTGATTGGGATAATCGACTTACAGAGGCCCTCTGGGCGTACAGAACCTCCCATAAAGCAGCAACAGGACAAACACCCTTCCAGCTGGTGTATGGTACAGAAGCTATTTTTCCGATTGAACTGGAATTACCCTCTTTGAGAGTGGCTATCAAAGAGCGTTTGGGGGAAGATGATTCACTGCAACGCCGTCTCCTGCACTTGGAATATTTGGACGAAATTCGCAGGATGGCTCTACAGTGCATGGAAGCCACGCAAGCTCGACGCAAGGCTTACCATGACAGTTTCATCAAGCACAAGGAGTTCAAAGCAGGTGATTTGGTCCTAGCCTATGATTCACGATTTGGCAAGTTTCCTGGTAAGCTCCAACAGCGGTGGATGGGCCCCTATAAGGTACTTGCAGTCAACCCTAATGGCTCTGTCCAAGTACAGACCGTGGATGCCTCTGATGATCCCTTTCTGATCAATGGATATCGCCTGAAGAAGTACTTCCCTCCTTGGGGATCTTGACAATTACGGACACTTGATCCTTTCCCTCGTTGGCGCGGCATTGTACTTCTTATGATGCTACTTCTGATAGCCGTTCTTCAATCACTCCTGATGAAGTGGACGCAACCCTCTATCTCCTCAAACCCCCCTTCTAGCCTTGATCTCTTATCCTCTATTTTCCACCAGCGACAGTGGCGAGGTGGGTTCTGACACATGGTCTTTCCACCATTCCCTTGTTCAATTTGAAGAAAAGAGAAAAAGAGAAAAAAAAGACAAAAAAAAAACATATCGGTCATGGGAGAAAAGGACTAAGGTCCCTGTCATGCCGACCTATTCTTCGAGAAAAGGTGGAAACACCCTCGGGAATAGGGAAAAAAGAAAAAAAGAAAAAAAACAAGAAAAAAAAAACAAAACAAATCTGTTATGAGAGAAAAGGAAGCAATTCCCTGTCATAGCAGGCCTCGTTCCAAGAAAAGGTGATAAACACCCTTGGGCGAGAAGCTGGCTGTGGAAAAGGTGGTAACACCCAGCAGTCCAGAAGTGGATTCATTAATTGATATTCCCAGGATCCAATTCCGAAGCTGCCTCCCTTGGTACGCTGTGTCCTGGGTCTCTTTGCAAAGTGACTACCTGTCCTCCAGCCGACGACATGTTCCTATCCAACACAATGTTCGATTTGATGGCTACCTCCCTGGGTACGCCTCTTTAACAATTGATGATGCGATCTTCATCGACAAACAATCGAGTGATGTGAGCTTTCATCCTAACCAGATGGGGATGTGAGTATGGGCTGCCCTCTTATAACTATCAACAGAGAGTGAGACAGAGGGTGGGTCGAGAGACCAGTCTTTTCCCTTCCAATCAAATGAGAGGTGAGAAGTGTGAATGAAGAGTTGCACGCACGGGATGGGCCTCTCAAAGCACAAAGCACAATTTGTCCCTGTGCACTGCACCATAAGGCTCCCTTGCCTTCCTTCTTGCACCGTATGCCGGCACAGGGCGGGATGCACAGTTGCACCATCAAATGCGCACAAGGCATACAATCTTTGCACAAGTGCCTATGAGGATTACATCAATGGGTTTCAGGAAAAGGCTGCCCTCCTGTAACTATCAACAGAGAATGAGACAGAGGGTGGACTGAGTGTGACTGGAGTTTCTTCAATCAAATATCGAGAGGTGAGATTGAGGGACGTTACGACACTTGTAGTCAGGTATGTTCCCGTTTCCCTATGCACCCACGGGATGGGTCTTTACCGTCATCACAAGACACATCACCCTGTTCTGTACACTGCACTGTAAGGCTCCCTTGCCTTTCTCCTTGCACTTATGCCAGACGGGTTAGACGCACTAATGCACCATCAACTGTGCACCCTGGCATACTCCCTTTGCACCATTTCCCCCTTGTTGATTCCTCAACCGGGTATGAGATATGGGTTTTAATCATTCTTTCGCGAGTGATATTAGTCATGAGGCGAGTGACTGTTCTTTCATTCCAATTGAGTGACTGTGAGTTGAGTGTAGTATCCCTCATCATCGACGAATTTCCTCCGATTCCTTCCATCAGCTACCTCCCTAGGTGCTGCCGCGTGGTCCCTGCCATGACGGACGTGTGCGCTGTAAAGATGCCTTGGTCCCTCCAGCGCCGACAACCACACTGGACGTGCCGTCGACACTCAACCTTGATTCTTGACGAAACGGGCCAAGTTTATCTAACCCTATACTTTGGTTTCTTTGTACCGGTCATGTTTTAAGTGTGGGGAAGTTAGTGGATGGTCTGTGGCGTGGTCTTAGGTCCCTATTGTTCGGTTAACCCTATCCGTTAAGGTTTTAAGTGTGGGGACGCGTCCCTGCCCGTCTCCCAGGCATACTTTTCTGCATCTGCCTTAACCTGTTCATGCATGAATGCCTTGCCTTGCTTTTACCCTAATGGGATCCCTTCCCACCCTTCCGGTTATGTTCCACCTACCCTTGGGACTGTTCCCCTGCAGTTTTCCTTCATTCCTTGATTTTGAGATCCTGCCATGTGAATGCACCCTACGTTCACCAAAATCCAAATCCAACCTTATAGCCCTGTTCCTCCCATTGAACGGTCCATTTTTCCTTTTTACCTACCCCTGTTCCGGTGCACGGTTTTTGAGTTATTAATTTTTGAAGCATTTTACGCAATTTAGACGGTTTTCCATGTGCACGCACTTTTCTTGCTTCGGAACCATGATCTGACATCCTAGCCCTGACCACCACTTTTCCCCTGACATTTTTCCTTTTTATTCCGCATCATTCTGATACACGGTTTGTCCAATATTAATTTTCCGGGTTTTTAAGACTTTTTCATGCGTATTTTTGACATTTTTCCATGTGAACCTGCCCTATTTGTATCGGAATTCCAATTTGATTTGACAGCCGTGTCCCCTGTGCCTTCCCCTCCCTTTTTCCTTTTTCCTCCACCCTTTTTCGACTTCCAGATTTTTACTTATTAAATTTTAAATGAGTTTTCGGGAGTATTTTTGGCGTTTTTCGCATGTGAACCCCTCCTACTTCCGCCGGAACTGCGTTCTAATGTGATAACCCTATGCCACCCCTTCCTGCGGACATTTTTCCTTCTTACTGCATGTCATTCCGGTGAATGGATTGTCAGATATTAATTTTCGATCCCATTTTCGGGTTTATTTTTTTGGGTTTTTTCCATGTGAACGCGTCTTCTCTCCGTCGGAATTATGTTTTGATGTGATAGGATTGTCGGGCACATCTTTCTGCACAGTTTTCCTTTTTTCTGCACCTCATTCCGATACATGGATTTTTCGCTATTAATTTTTAATTGCGTTTTTTGGTTCATTTTTTGTGTTTTTTGCACGTGACCGCCTTTACCCCTCCCGGAATCTCCGTCATATATTTTTCTCGTTTTCCGCCTGCCGTCTTGCCCACTTTTTGTTTTTACGCTATTTCGTTTTGACGTCCGGATTGGGAGTTATTAAATTTTCTTTCTTTTTACGTTTTTTCTCGCACCCGTTTTGCGCGTGAACGCGCCCGTTTTCGATTTTACGAGTCTCCACGCGCCCGGTCGTGTCCGCGTAACCCGTACCGTTTTCCCCGTGTCATTTCAATCCTGTCACGGCAAATTTTTTTACCCCGCCCCGCGCACGAGCGCGGGACGGGGGTACGCGCCCTTGCCCCCCACCCCTTTCCCCTAACTGCCCACCCCATGGCCCCCCCATGGGCCCCCACCCCTTTCCCCTAACTGCCCACCCCTTCCCCCCAACCGCCCGTTTATCTCTCTCTTTCTTTCTCTCTCTCTGCCCGACTTCCTCCCTCTCCTCCTCCCCCAGCCCGCCTTCCTCCCTACACCCCGACTTCCTCCCTCTCCTCCTCCCCCAGCCGCCGCCGCCCGGCCTTCCCCAGTCCGCCTTCTTCCTTCCCCCCCTCCTCCTACTCCTCCTTCCTCTTCCATCCTCCCCTCCTTCCTCACTCCCCCCCGCCTTCCTCCTCTTCGCCTCCCTCCTGCCCCCCCCGCCATTCCGTTCCTCCCCCGCCTTCCTCCTCTTCGCCTCCCTCCTGCCCCCCCGCCATTCCGTTCCCCCCCGCCCTCCTACTTCTTCGCGTTCCTCCTACCCCTCCGCCTTCCCGCCCTTCTGCCCCCCGCAGCAGCACCAGCCCCCCCGCCTTCCCGCCCTTAACCCCGCCTGCAGCCTTTCTGCCTACCCCCCCGCCGCCTTCTGCCTACCCCCCCGCCCGCCGCCTTCTGCCTATCCCCCCGCCGGAGGTCGCCGCGCCACGCAGGCCGTTGCGCCTCCAATCGCCGTGCCACGCAGGTCGTCACGCCTCCAGCCGCCAGTCGCCATGAAGGTCGCCGAAACGCCGCCGTCAACCGCCGACATCGCCACCCTGCCGCCGGGTCGCCGCCGCCGCCACCTTCCTGCTCCACCTCCTCTCTAACCCTCCTTAGGTTAGTTCTACTAACTTTAGTTAGTTAAACTAACCCTAATTAAGTTAATCTAACCCTAATTAACTTAAACTAATCCTCAAGTAGTTAGTCTAACCCCCCTAGGTTAACCTAACCCCCTAGTAACCTTACACCTAACCTACCCTAAACTAACCCTAGTTAGTTCCCTCAACTAACCCTAGTTAGTTCCCTCAACTAACCCTAGTTAGTTTACTAACCCTCCCCTAGTTAGTTGACTAACCTAACTATAGTTAACCTAGACTAACCTAACCATAGTCAACTTAATTAACTAACCCCTACCTAGTTAACTTACCTTGACTAACCTAACTTAGTTGACTAACCTAGCCTAGTTGACTAACCTAAGCAACCTAGACTAACCTGACTTGCCTTGGGCAGACTAACATGACTTACCCCCACTAACCAAACTTAATTGACTTATGCCTAACTGACTTATCTGATTAATGTGATTTAGGTGATTTAATTAATCACTACATTAATTTTTCCCTTTAAAAAAATTCAAAAAAATTTCTAAAAATTCATTTTGCCTTTTGCCCATTTTTGGGTGTTTGTCCGCTGGACATTACCCACCCTATAATTTCTGAAAATTCAATATTTCCTAATTTCACCTCCAAATTGCCAATAAATGTAGAAAATTCATTTAAAAATTCTAAAAAAATTCTAAAACAATTCTAAAAAATTCTAACAAATTCCCCTCACCTCCCTTCATCATTTTCCCTTTATTCAAACATAAATAATCACACCTTAACAAAATAAATAAATAAATAAATAAATAAATAAATAACTAACAAATATAAAATTAAAATAAACAACCAACACCAACCAAATCCACACATCCACTAAGATGTTGTTATTGTTGTTTCATCAGTGATCTTTACTTTTCCTTTACTGGATTCACTTCTTTTGGTGGACTCTTCCGTGCGCATTTCTGCATTACATACACACCCCTTCCAGGTATTTATTTTATGTACTTTATTTATTTTTTATTTCCCCTTGAATCACAAATTAATTATTAAAATGAACCCTTTAATTCACCCACAGTTTCCACGCGCATTCGCGCTCAACACACATACTTTTTAATTAAAATAAACCCGCCGTTCACTTAGCACGCGCTACGTGTGCTACAGAGGCACTTTAAAATTTTAAATAAAATGAACCCGCCGTCACAAGAGCACACGTTGGCAAAAAAGCGCTCCACATCACTTTAATTTGTAAATAATGAATTGCATTTAGAGACCTAGTCGGAAATCAAAGTCCGGGAATCGAATAACTGCACCGCTTCACCTAATAATTGGTAATTTAAATTACTAATAAGGAACCGCCGTTTTCTTGTTAAGGTTTATCACCTAATAAAAATTCACCAATTTTTAATAATTGATTAAAATAAACCCTTCATTAAATTAATCCCCCCTCACTACACTTACTTCCCCTTTTTAATGAACCGTTTCGTGGAATGGGTTTGCGCAGTCATTAGTGTTATTTTCCTTGGTCCTATCTTGGTTTATCACAGATTTAGTTTTGATATGTGTCGGATGTGGTATAATTTTGGTTTCCTGTCTTAGTTACGGTTACGGGTACAGTATGCAGTTTTTTTCTTTTGTTGCCTGATACGGGGTTCAGGGTGTTTGTCTGATGCATCGCATGAAGCTTTCGGTCGCATTTGTCTCGAGGTCATGTCAAATTTTTTCTAGGATGTGGTTTGCTTGGGGTTAGTAGGTCGAGTCACGTTTTATTGGTAATTCTCTTATCCTTGGTTTTTTGTATGTTGCTTTGCAGCCATTCTCCTTGATTGTCTGTGTTTGTGGTGTGTGTGTAACCATCTGAATGGCGCCTTCTCATGCTCCTCCCCCTATCCAGTACGTCCCATTAGTTAGTAGGGATTACTCGTCCCTACTTACTTTTGAGCCCCTCACGAAGGCGGGACTTGCTGCTTTTGTGGCCACTCCTTTTCCATTGCTTCCAGAGGATCCGTCGTTATGTGATGAGTTCCTGGCCTCTTACAGTAAGAAGACAGGCATAGTCCAAGGCATGTCTATGACTTTGACATCTCGCGGCTTAGGGAAGGCTCTGTCTCTTCCCTTCAAAGGAGAACCTTTTGTGACCACTCGTCAGCTCTTCTCTAATGAAGAGATTCTCAAGCTGTTGCAGAAGCAGACAAGGGAAGTCCTTGATGTTAAGAAGGTGATAAACTCTTCAGGAGTTTCTTTTTCTATGATCACTGATCCCGTATGGAAGACGATGTGTCAGTTCCTTCAGGACAGGTTTATGCCTGCCAAAACGCCATCCCACTATTTGTCCAAAGAGCTTTTCACAGCTTCCAGGATGGTGCTGAAAGGAGTTGCTATTGATTGGAGCACTTACCTCCTTACTAAAATGGATCAGCATTTTGTTAAAGTCACCAGAGGTAATGTTACCAATGTTATATACGGATCATATTTGTCTGCCTTCTTGACCTATTCACGTTTACAGAAGAGTGTGCCTCCACCTCCTCCATCAGATCCAGTACCTCCTCCTCCACCTTCAGAAGAGTCAGCACCCATTGACATTGAGGATGATGATTCTCCGCCTCCCCTGGTCATACAGCACAAACGCTTGAAGAGGGTAGCGGATAAAGCCCCTGCTGTACTTTCCTCAGTGCCTATTCGTGCTACTTCTGGCAGTGAACTCCCTGGGTATCTCACTTGCACTAACCTGTTCAGAGCACATCGAGAAGGATCCTTGGAGATCTCGGTTCCCTCCCTGAACAGTCTCGTCTCAGGAGATGCCATTCCTTTCCTCTGCAAGGATATTCAAAGTTCCATTGAGTTGTCAGTGACAGCCTGTGTTCAACAGCTGTACGCATCTTTCTATGAGGAGCTCATGCAGTCCAAAGACCAGTTGCATAAGGCAACATCTGAGTTAGCTTCTGCTAAGGATACCCTAGTAGATTTATTTAAGCAAATGGAACAACAAACCCAACTGGTTGCCACTCAAAGCGATGAGATTTTTTCATTGAAGACCCAGTTATTCGAGGCTCAATCACAGGTTACTAGCCTTTCAGCAGAGAAGGAGAGGATGTCTAGCGAAGCGAAAGAATTCCAAGTCCTTTTAGATGACAAGCTTTCAGCTTTACAGATGGCTAATGACACAGTGGCCAACCAAGCTTCCCAAATCCAGCAGTTGCAAGATCAGCTTGCAAAGTCCCGCTCTGTTCCTCCAAGCCCTCCTGTTCCATTAATTCCTTCTCTTTCACAGCAGGACTTGGCTACCCTACAGAGACAGGCTACTTTGTGCCCTCTATTCCAAGATAAAGTGGAAAGATTGCAGTCCAGAATGGACTTGTTATGGTCTACCTTTGAACAGTTTCAGGAATATGTCTTACCATACCATTCTTTCTTTGTCCACTACCACTTACAGAAGTTGGTCTTCTATATGAAGCTTTCCACGATGGATTTACCTTTTCCAGAGGATGGCTGAGTGGGGCTTGGTCTGCTGAGTTGTTGACAAAGGTAGTCAGAATGGTCTTTGAAGATTCTGTCACGCCAGATACCATGTTGATGTCATACATGTATCTCCGAGGAGATTTGTTAATTCCAGATGAGGTAGATATGGCATGGTATGTGGGGGATGTGGTCTTACAGGCTGTTTTGTATGTCAATCATTTGGAGTTGCGCATAGCTGATATGTTCCAGAGTTATTCCTCCAATGTAGCTGATTGTCATGATAATTCGTGGCATCCCATGATTGATTCGCTGGTCCTCAATCAAAGACAAAACACAGCTCCTACCTTTGTCCAGAGTACTAACCAACTGAGGATGGATCTCTTAACCTATCTTTCCAAACATAATCCATTTGATGCTACCTTCTTTGATGCCTATCATAGACGATCTCTCTTAGGACCTTCTGTTCCTACCCTCCTCTATTATCAACAAATGGCTCACCGCTATGCTATATATTTTTCCCTTTGTCAATCTAATTCCACCATTATTTTACCCCTTCTTTTCCAACCTTCATCTTTCCCTCAAATTCCTATTTTCACATATTGTTCCTTTATTGAGGATAGGGTATTTTCCCCTTCTCCACCCTGTCCTTCACCCCTCATTAATGTACCCTCCACATTTCCTATTTATCAGTTAACACCGTTCCTTAGTGATTCCTTACAAATTTCTGCCACTCCTTCTTTAACCTTTTCTTCCTTTTATGATTTTTCCTATCCTTCCCTACATCCACTTTCCCTTATTCCACTACCCTCTCCTAACACTTCAATATCTCAACCACCTCAGTTGGTTAGTGACTGTGACGGGTTTGATAATCAGATTTCCAGAAGAAGGGGATGGAGTTCGGATGATTGCCTTACAGGACCGCAGATTAATTGGCCAGTAATTCCAAGAGAATGGACAGCTTCCAGTCAAGCTTATCAAAACTATGTTCATTTTTCCCAATAGTATTCACAGTCTGCAGATCCCTCAGTGAGATTAACTGCTCACTTTGCTTGGTACCTGGCGTATATGCATAGGCACTCTCATACTGATTCAAAGCCTATTCCAAAGTTGTGCATGAATGTCAATGTAAGCATTGATTCCCAGCAGCTGGAGATACTGTATTTTCATGCCCTCTGTTTGCCTAGCAGATACCTGGTCCTGTTGGAAAGGATGTGCTGTCTCCAATTTTTTCAAAATCCTCCTAAAAACTTTGTAGATGAATCCTTATCTATGGATCGATTCCGACAACATCAATCTTTTAAGAGGGATCATCTTCATTGATACCTTTCCAATGTATGGTGGAAGTTTTTTAATGAAAAACTCTTTTTTTTAACGGAGTCATTCAGATGGTTGTGTTGTGTATTAGTGTTTGTGTTGTGAGTTCATTTATGTCAAACGAACGTGGTGGTTTTCTATTGGATTTCGTGTACGAGCTACGTTTTGGAGATTTGTGGTGATGGGGTCGTGGATGGAGAATTGAAGCAGATGCTGAAGAAGAAGAAGCAAACTTTTATATCCTTTACAAATTTGTGGTAATTTTTTTTAGTTTGATAAGAGGTGTTAATGTATGAAGAGTTTTCCTTTCTTTATATTTTTATATCAGAAACAGGTTATAAGTTGGGGTCGTGGTGGATGGATTATTTTTGAGAAGATATTGAAGATCAAAGTTGAGCTTTTCCATGAACTTGTATTCCCTTTTTCCTGGGTCGCAAGGACGCTTCCTTATTAAGTGTGGGGATATGTTGAGTGTTGAAATGACTTGTTTTTTGGCTGATTTTTGTTGTTTTTGAGAGCTGAATGGTTGATTTTATAAGATGATTGATTGATTTGGAAGTGGATTGAGAGTGTTTTGGATGATATTGATTGTGTTTTGGAAGTTCATGATGTTTCTTGATGGTTCTGTGATGTTCTGATAGGTTCTGAATGGTTCTGTATACCTTATGTTTTGTTCTGTTTTGGTCTGTTTTGTTCTGATTGTCTTCTGTAAGGAGGGAAGGAGTATTGATTGATGAAGAATGAGATATTGTGAAAGCTTATTGAATGGTTTGTGAGAGTTTGGAATGATTTGAGAGTGAGTTATGAGGTTTTGATAACCTTCTGTAACCTTCTGTAGGTCTTCTGTAGAGCTTCTGCTTCTGTTCTGCTTCTGTTCTGTTCTGTACTGTAGCTGTTCTGGTACTGTTCTGTAGACTGTTCTGTATGCTTCTGTAAGTGTTCTGTGGAATGTATGTGTGACTTTGGGAAAGTTTTCTAGCCTTGGAAAGAGGTGAATACAAGTGCAAAAGAGCTGAAAGAAGTGGAAGAAGTAGCTGCTGAAGACTCAAGTGAAGACTAGAGTGAAGTGACAGTAGTGAGCTATGAAAGGACACTGTAGTGGCTCTGGTGACCCTTCATATCAGACATACCTCTTGGGAGGGGTATCCACGACCTAAGGGGATTATTGAGAGTGATTTTTGAGAGATTGTAGTGAGGATATGATGTATTATTGATGGAGAGAGAGAGAGAGAGTCAGAGATAGCTAATTCTACTGAAATAGAGTGATTGTATATGAGAGATTGAGAGAGAAGACTATGAAGATATTGAAGATGAATACTATGTGATGTATTTCCATTCAAAGATGGTGTACTTATTTGCTTTCTTTGTTCTATTGATGGATTTTGTGAAGATGTTGAAGAATATGGTTGATTCTATTAAAACCGTGGGAGATCTACATGATGTTGCATGAAGATTTGTTGTGCCTAGTGTTCTTTTCTTCATTGTGATCATATGAAATATGAAAAACAAGGTTGTTGATGTTACAAGATAGATTTTCTTGCAAGAGAATTCCCTTTTCCTTGGTGTTCCTCTCGGGGCTCCAAATGCACTCTCCCTCTCTTTCTCTTTCTATCCCTCTCTCATTTCCTTCCCCTCCCTCTCCCCCTCTCTCTCTTTCTCTCTCATTTCCTCTCCTAAACAAGCAAAAAATAAAGTGATTTAAACATTAAACAAGCAAAAGGGAGAGGGAGAGAGAGAATGCACTCTCCCTCCTTCTCCCTCTCTTTCTCTTTCTCTCCCTCTCTCATTTCCTCCCCCTCCCTCTCCCTCTCCCTCTCTTTCTCTTTCTCTTTCTCTTTCTCTTTCTCTTTCTCTTTCTCTTTCTCTTTCTCTCCCTCTCTTTCTATCTTACTCTCTCGTTTCCTCTCCTAAACAAGCAAAAAAGAAAGTGATTTAAACATTAAACAAGCAAAAGGGAGAGAGAGAGAGAATTCACTCTCCCTCTCTTTCTCTTTCTCTGCCTCTCCCTCTCCCTCTCCCTCTCTTTCTCTCCCTCTCTCTCCCTCTCCCTCTCCTTCTCTTTCATTTCCTCTCCTAAACAAGCAAAAGAGAATGATTTAAACCTTCAACATGCAAAAGAAAGAGAGAGGGAGACTCATCAATGAGATATGGCGAGCGTGGGGCGGCTTCTCTTTGCAATGAGGGCTCCTCCTCTCCTTCACGAACAACGGCGGCGGCGGCGGCGGCGGCAGCAAGTCTTCTTCCTCTTCTTCTCTCACAAAGCCTTCGCTCTCTCCCTCGCTCTCGCTCTCAAAATTCGAAGCAAAAGAAATGAAAACGGCGCTCGGGTTTCAGCCGCGTTTTTTTTCCTGCGGCGTCGCTATAGCGACGCCGATATCCGCCGTCGCTAATCGGCGTCGCTAATTGCCCAATTCCTTGTAGTGATTCTATTTTTCATTCTCCTCTTGAACTATTCAGAGAACTTTAATGCTAAATATTATATCTTCATTGTTTGTGTGGTGCACTTGTAGGCTAGGTCCTTAAGAAAGTCCAATATTGACATGCATGTATTGGGGGAGCAGATAAATCCTAGAACCACATGCCCGTTGCAATAGATGGTGGGAACAAGTCCCACCATATGCCATAGGAAGGGATAGCAAGGCTAGCACATCTAGTGGGAGGTGGAGAGGACACTATCTTGGAGGAGCCAAATGAGTCAAGGACACACAAGGAAAAGCCAAGTCAAGAAGAAACAATGGTGTTTTACAATGACGGTGTGGAAACAATCTTAGAATTCCACACTAAAATTTTGAGGGAGAGGAAGAGAAAAGGCACTGGCTAGCGTGCCACTCCAAAGAAGACCAATGTTTTTGCATAGTTTGTAGTGCCTAACCAAGGAGGTAAAATGACCAAGAATTGTTCACCTCTTTAGAAAAGTCCTAACTTTGAAGATCCTAATAGTAAACCCCCCAAACGAAATGCTCGAAATAGATTCTTGTAGCCTATATACCCCTTTGAAGCTTTGACTTTGCTTGCTCCATAGCCTTCTATAGCCTATGGATGTACTGTAGCTACTTTTTTAATTTATAAATCCAATAATAATGGAACAATGATGTGTATAGTTCTCTATTCATTTTTGCACATTATATACATTATGGTTTCATTTATGGTCAATCATCCTCTATCCCTTTTCACATATAACTAGTCTTCCTCTCTTCTCCACTTCTAATGCTTACTCCTTTAAAGTAGGCCTTTTTACCTTGCAACGGGGTTTGAAATGGATGCACAATATTTTTCCTATTTGGCCAAAATGATATCTAGTATGTGCTACTCACATATCTAGTATCTTCATATTTAGCCAAAGTGATACTGGACAATTTAGTGCTACCCACATTTATATGCAATTTGTATGGGAGTGAGCATGACACTCAAATTTTTCCTTGCCTATTATTTGTGTATTAAATGTTATAATCAACTTTAAAATAGACTGGACTTACCTTGAATGTGTCAAATTGAGTAGAAATATAATCTTAAGAGACTTTGAGGCCTTAAATATCTTCAATAAGTATATTCTTTTTTTCTTAGGCCTCATCGTGATACCTACTAACTATTTTGGATTCTTGATCATTATCTTCTACTTTTAGTACTTATTTTTATATAGTGGCTACTATTGTTCGTAGCTTGTAATTGATTATTTGTATAACTTCAACTCCCTTGGTGGATTTCTTAACACATTGCAACTACTATCTTTACTAGTTAGTACTTTTAGGAACAACTATTTTTTACTATTCTTGGATTAGTCTATCATATGTCGATTGAGACAAAAAACATCCCTCTTATTTTCTATGTGCTTCTAAGCCAAGAGGATGTGGGGAAATACATGTTACTTGAAAGAACATTCAAGTGTACTCTAAGTATAACATTCAAGTGTAGTCTATCCATATTCTCTCACCAAGGTCCATCAAATTCTTTGGATTTCATGAGAGGGACAAGAGACCTGAAGTTAACTCCAACACAAATAAAGCAAAAGGAAATAAAAAAGATGCAGGGCAAAGACGGAAAAAGCATAGCTCGATTGAAGAAAGAAGAGGAGAAAAGGCCAAAAGCGCAAGGGCAACCTTAAAAATTCCAAGGCAAATGCAAAAGGGAAAAGGTGCATTTTAAAATACAAAGGAGCACCCTGAAATATTGTAAAAGAGTGCCAGGCAGTGGAAAATCCGAAAAGCTAAAACAGAAGACAAAGACAAAGGCCAAGGCAAAGAGAAATGGAAGACAAAGGCACACAAGGAAAGTGCAAGTCAAAACTTTCGTAAAAGAGAGCAAGCGCATCATGGTTCAATTCAAGGAGCACTGGGCTCTCACCTATGCAATTTGTAAATGTAGATGGGCGGTGGAAAGGAAGCTAGGAAGATAGAAGGACAATGGGAAAAAGGGCCTACTAGGCTACAACTGGCCATGTAAAAAAGGGAAAAGGAGATCACAGCCCAAAAGGCATTTAGGGTTTTGTATATAAAGTTGAAAAGTGAATGAGAAGCTCATTCTTGTGTGTGGCAAAAAGTGGCTCTCTTCTTCTTCTTCTTCTTCTTCTTCTTCTTCTTGCTTGCTTGAGCTTGTGCTTGAGAGAGGGAGTATGAGAGTGTAAGGGAGTGAGTATGTGAGGGTGAGGGACCGTGGGGTGGAGAAGCTCTCCATCTTCTCCTCTCTTCTTCTCTTCTCTCCTCTTCTCTTCTCTTGATCGCGGTGATGGAGCTTGGAGCATGGAGCTTTATGATGGAGCTTGCTTGAAGCTTGCACTTGGATCGTGGAGCTACCAGAGTGTGTGGGAGAGGAGATAACTCGAACGGCATGGAGGTAAGCTCACTACACCCGTAGATATGGATGGCGCATTGACTATGTGAGAGGTAGCCATTAGTGCTTAGCTTGGAACGCTTGAAACAATAAGCGGTCCGTGGGCCTTGGCGGTTGAGCGAAAGCTCCCACATTTTGGTTTTGTTGTCGGGACCAACGGATTCAAGCCTTGAGCGCTTCCATGCTTCAAATCGAGCATCGAAGTAAGGGTTTTCCCCGAACCGGTGCTTGAGATAGGTAGGAAGTGAGGGGATTGAAGATGGTATTCGATCTCCTTGGCAAGTAGGCTTTTTACTTTTTTGAGATTTATGTTGTGAGATGGAGTAGTGTAGGTATTTACATTGTGATTTGGATGCATTAGAGTAGGAGAAAACAAAGAAAAACAAAGAAAATAAGCATTAGGGTTTACTGTTGCAAAACAGGGCAAAAATTATGCAAAAAATGGTAAAAAGCTCTCTTGTGATGCCTAAGATCGGCAAGTGAGTGATTGGCGGCATCAATACCATACCCGGGAAGGCGTATAAGGGCCAAGAGTGGCAAGAAAGGCCACATTGTGCATTGCAGGGTTTCAGGAGAGCAGGAGAGAAGAGGAAAGCTTCGTGAGTGGATCCGCTTCGATCTTGTCATCCAAGAGATATTTGCTCGACCCAGGTAATCCTGCACCTTCCCCTACACGAGTAGGTCGGATCTGGAGCTGCTTGACTAGGGGGAAGGCCTCCAACACTCGGCATGGAAAATTTTCTAAGGACCGACGAAAAAAACACGCCACGCTCGGTGTTTTGAGTGACGGCAACTCTGGGCCGAGTCCCAGAGTCGTCCGTCCGAACGCTCAACAACCACCCGAACACCCATCGCTCGACCCATTCGAATTGAGCACTTAGACTGACTTGGAATTAGGCCCACTTGGCCCTCCTAACTCGGCCTCGGCCCACTCAACCCTCGGACATCTAGGTTCGGACTGAATTTGGACATTCAGACAGTTACATACGGCCCCTTCTACTCGGCCCTCGGATGGTCCGAATCGGGCATTCGGCCCCTATAATTTGGACCTGTTGGGCCGAATTTAGATTTTTTTAAATTTTAACCTGAACACAGTGAAACTGACCGAGAGACCATATAGAGCCAAAACCATATCATAGATCAATCACTAGGCTGAAACTTAGAGCAAACAGTTAAAAATTTGGTTGTAAACGGTCTTTCAAATCACGAATGGCATTTACCGTAACAGCCCTACGGGCTGGGGGGATTGCTCCCCCTGGACCTCTACAGAGGGAGCTCTTCTCCCTCCGCACCTCCCCCAAGTAGGTCAGAGAGAAAATGCGCACCGTGATAGGTCAGAGAGACACTAGTGTAGTAACAACTCTACATAAACATGGACTCTCACTGACAAAACAACACCCAAAAGCCCATACCCGAACCGAGAGAAACAGAGACCCTACAACCTCAATGGGCCAATCTAGCCAACAAGGGCAAAAAGGCCACACTACAAAAACACATATGTGTTGCATTCGGACTGCATTTAGTCAAAGCGAAAAGCAACAACATCAAGCTGCAATAGTGAGAATGACTAGATATGGCGGTCCTGACAATAGATGCTCCTTGAATAGCACCGCACTGATGAGCCAAGACATCAGTGGAGAATCCACATCTGTAATATTTCCGCGTACTGCGTACCGTAAATATTAAACTTTCCGCACGCCGTGTAGACCCTGTGCAAGGGTATCACCTACATCGTATTATTGGTAGCTTAATCCATACCATTCACGAGGCCGCCACATTGTAAATTAGGGGCAGGGGTGAGGACCGTAAAAACCGCAAGGAAATGACCGCTTGGGAAGGGGCAATTGGATAAATTCAAGGCAAATTTTTTTAATTATTATCCCTTCCCCCAGCCGATGCATGGCTGGAGGAGAGGGAGTGTGGGGGGGGAATGGCTAAGAGGAGTGAAGTCGGACTGCATGAGGGGGAGTCCTCCACGTGTGTGGAGGCCCTCTTCCCCACCCCCCCCCCCCATGCCTATATAAACACCCCCTAGCAAGGGGGTGCTAGAGGAGCTGGAGGAGGTCGCCGCGCCGGACGTGCTGGAGCTGGTCGCCGTGTTGGAGGAGGTCGCCGACATCGTCGCGCTGCAGTCGGCCAGTCCGCCATAGCCACCGCCACGGCCCCGCCAGACTGCCGCAGACCCGCCCCGCCTGGATAACGACCCCCTCCCCCCCCCCCCCCACCCCACGTGGCTGCAGGAGTCCAGAAGCTTCTTAGAAGCTTCTTAGAAGCTTCTAAGGAGGGGGCTTCCTTAAGCCCCCTTCCCACCACATTTCCCAAAGGCCCATTCATACCCCTCCCCGGGACTTTGAAGAGGGGAGGTGAAGCCCGTAAGGACCCCCACTAGACCCATCGAAAAAGGCTTTTCGCAAAAAGACTTTAAAGCCCTTTTTCCGCAAGCGCCATCCCGCAAAGGAATCTTCCGCATACGAGGAAAAAGGCAAAAGCCGGAAGGCCGCATTCCGAGGCAAGTCAATTCGTAGACCACAAAGGCAAATCAGAAGCCGAATCTACGCCTACGATGGCCCCAAAAAGATCACAAGGTGCGACCGCGGGAGGTTCATCTCCGAGTATACAAGTGGATATCTCCTCGAGCCCTCAAGTCCAGGTTCTTTCGAGTTATTTTCGCATAAAGAAATGATTAGGCGCGCTTAGTTCATAAAGGGAATTGCATTTTGACGCTTAATTTTAATGCATGTGGAAATTGGAAAAAAATACATTTGATAAAGTATCTCTTGAAACATTAGGCAAGATTGAAATATGTCATGAATTTGAAACGAGTTATCCACCTTAGAAGACTAGTTGCATGTAGTTTTTTTTTTTTTTTTTGGTACATTATCAAAGTAATGAGCCTAAACTTAGGGCAAAGAAATGGAATTTATAAGTGCATTCTCTTTCGTCCTAGACATGGTAGGAATAAGCGTGTCCCGCATGTTAGGTAACATCCTCCTCGTAACGATTTCATGAGGAAAGGTTAACACCCATAAGATATTATCCGAAAAGAAATAATAGAGTACGAAAATGATCTTATGGACCTGCAAATAGCATGTAAAATGGAATGAGTTAACACTAGCTTTAGTTTGGTATAAACTTCGTTAACTACATTATAGCTAGGAGAATGTTGCGTATTGCATAGTCATCATGCGAAGACGTCATTCATCAGAAGCCGCATTTAGGAAAGGTTGCATGGTTCGTCAAAGCATAAGATTCGAAAGTATAGACTACAAGGTTGTAGGCATGATTAATAGGTCTTAGGAAAAGTTAGTATCCAGATTATCATGCATTTTTGCTACACCAAGGAAAGATAAAATTATTGTGAACCATGTGATGTGTAGAAGCAATAAATCGCATGTAGTTGTAACTATTGTTCTCCATTAGATTTAGTTTATTACCTTTAGAAGGTTCATCCTTGTCGCAATACAAGTATATTGAGTTGTCTAAGTAACCTAAAACACAAGGGATTCATATGGGCATGGCTCAGTCGATATGATAGGTATCCCAAGTGCCAAGTGCAATAAGAATTCGACCTAGTTTTACACTTGTTGCCAAGTCTAAACCCGCAAACCCAAAGATCTTACACACGTTCACGAAATGTCGAATCAATTGGATGTTCATGCAAAAAATGATCTAAGGTTTTATCCTAAGGATCATTCGTTCTAATGATGAAACTCCGACGGAGTTGCAAATTTCTAGGACCATGGGCCAGCATAATTAGGAATGGGTTGGAGGATACCCTAAACCCTGCTACTCGGCTAGAGGTAATTCCGTGGCCGGAGGACGCCATTCAATGGGTGGAATGATCCCGTGGAATGATGCAACACATGTGCAAAAAGGTTGCAACATCGTATAGACTTGAGATTTGTCCACAAGAGAGTTTTGTCATCTCTCGAAATGAGGTTGGCAAGTTATTGAAAGAATTTAACTTACAAGAGGATGAGTAATCATCCTGTTACTCACTTTTCTTGGGGGATAATTGCCAAGGAAAAGGAAAGTTAGGTATTTGCCTTGAAGCAAATGACCAGACAATAAACTAAAGCGACATGGTCACTGGAACCTACCACAACAAAACGTAAAGTATTGGTAGGGTATGACCCTAACCCAAGAATGATAGGAATCTTGCCAAGTTGCAATTGATTCCGGATCGAATGCGGGTTGCATTCGGAGAAAAGGAGTCACTCCTTAACAGTTTGCCAGCTAAACGATCACTGGAAATTGATTGTGCTTGCAACAGTTTAGAAAGCACTGTTTGCATTGTTTGCTCAATGAACTAAAGGATGAGAATATATCTAAATACTTCAGGTTGAGGGCCTGAAGGGAGAGGCAGCTTCAGTTACCCCCGACTGCCTGCCTGACCCTAACCAAGGGGGTTGTTAGCCGTGCCGGGAACGTGGACCGAACCCGCCGCGAGAGGTCTCTCCGTTGAGTTCTACTTGGAGCAGGAGGATGCTTGGGTGCCAGGGGGGGCTCTGGCCGTAAATCCCTCGCCTTCCGGGTCCTGCACAAGAGGCTAACGTGACTCGGGATTGGATCTCAAGCCCCGCATACTAGTCTACGGGCGGAAGCTTGGATTAGTGATCCCTGGTGGATTACTGGATAGCCTTCGGGCGGATTATGAATACGCCTACGGGCGGGAACTCCTTGTATTTCAAAGATAAAAGGATAAAATGATAATAAAGAAGTTGTTTGGCATTGTTTTCTTTATGTCCTGTGATAAGATTACGTGAAGGAACCAGTGCATAAGAGGGTTAATCAAAGAAACTGTTTGTATATGTCAAACTAATGTGGTAGGTAATTACATAACTAAAACAAACCGAGGAAAGTGCGGAGGATGGACCATGGGTCCGTCCTATGGATGGGTGGTCCCGGTTAGCCGGGAACTTTTCTCAAAGTCTTCGACGAACAGAAGGATGATCAACATCACCGAAACAAGTAATGAGAACGATGACTTGGAATTACCGATTACCCGATTCACGCTGTTTTAGGGGAACGGAATGGGACTATGCCTTTTGGCAGAGAGGTCGAGCCTTGCATCCCTCTCGTTTCCCATTCTCCTTGAACCAAGTGCAGCATGAATCCGCTTCAGACCAGGCGTTCTGCGTAAAGTAGATCGATCACGTCTGACGCTAGTCGCTGTTAGTAAATGACCAAACAATTCCGGTCGATCCTAAGTGGGAAACGGCCAGGACACTTCCGTTACGTGGCAGACGCGGAAAGTCCTAGATTGCAAAACCCACAACATTCCATGGGAGTGCCGGGTGGAGTTTTCTAGACAACCTTTCCGATGGACTGCTAAGACGTGTCCTAGAGGATTCTAGTGGACACGTTACAACATCTAGTCGCGTAGTTGGGGACTCAAGGGCATTTGTCAGAAGGCTTAAATTTACAAGCCAAGACCCAGAAGATGAAGACACAGTACCATCTACTTATCTTAGGGTCACACTCACCGCGAAAAGAGAGTATACTATCGATGCTCTGATTGATGAAGGAGCAAATTTTAATGACTTGACCTATAAGGCATAGACCCTACTAGGCCAACTAGAGCTGACACCGACTAGTGCAACTCTTAGCCCTTATGGGGACCTCCGCAAGCACTCATAGGGAAGTGCAATATACTTGCAATGATTGAAACTGAGAGCTTGCCTATCCTATTTCATGTTCCTCCAAATAGTGCTAAATATGGTAAGGAAACCCTCCTGGGAAGACCCTTGAAAAGGGCGAAAAAATGTGAGGCTGACTATGTAGCACAGAGGATACACCTGACACTAGCGAGTGTGACGATAGTCACAACCTTTAGCAAGGGTGACCTCATCAAACCTCGAGGGAAGGGCAATGAGCATTCTGGCATACCAAGAAAGTTTAGTAATGAGAGCAAGGAGTTGTTGAAAGAGTTGATACAAGCACAGGTTGAACGGAGAGAACCAGTGAGTGAGGCCATACTTGAAACAAAAAAGTTAGGAGACAAGGCCAAGGATAGGGTTTGGACTTGCAAATATCATAGAAGACCACGAAAGAAGCCTAAGCCTTATAGAAAAAGGCATCAATGGAGAGCTAGCACAATGCCACGATGGATATCCAAGGCCTTGCTTCATGCTCAAGGGTATTATGCAGGCAACCGATGGATTTGGGTACCAAAACCCCCTGCTAAACCACCTCTACCAGAAGCCCAAATTTTGTCAAAAGCAAAGAGGCATAGGAGGAAGCCTAAACGAAAATCCAAGTCTCGAATCAAAAATATTGGAGTGATTGAGCCCCTCACGATTGAAATCAAGAAACCAAACATGACCTATCAAAAATTTGGATCCTCAGCCTAGGATGCTTACTAAGCAGATATCATATGTAGCCATTGAGCATGCACAAAAGCCATTAGTGCCTAAAGAGCCTTTGATTTTCCAAGGGGATAATAGGCATCATGGGCACAATATTGCTCAGGGAAAGGCTGATCCCTCAACAAAGCAAATGGCACAATCGTCTAAAAGCCTCGAGCAAATCATTCATCCAGTGCCAAGTCCACCTACGAGTCCTTGATCTCCTACATCCTCTTTCTCCAAACGGACACAGGAAGCACAACAGTGGTCGTCAATGCCGGCTATTAACCCCCAATCTCTATCTCCATCAAAGCTTCTAGATGTCCAAGAGGCAGGACACAATACCACCCTTAGCTCTCGACCTAAGGATATGCCTGTGCAACCCACCGTGGCTAGCTCAACTGATACTCGATCTACGCAAGTGAATGCTCTAAGGGAAACAAAAGACACGACCACTTCCAATTACCCTAAAGACCTGACACAGCAATTTACCAAGAGTAGCCAGCCCACTGGATTAGCCGTTACTACTTCCAATTAGGGATCACAGCAGTCATAGCCCTTAGCTGTGACAATGCCCCTTACGGAACGTGTCCTTAATAGTGTACCTATGAAGGAGGTGTCGCAACCAACTTCCTTGACAACTCCAGCACTTCCAAAGTGCCTAAAGCCTAGGCTGGAGGAGTTAAACACATGGGAATTGGCTAAAGAACTAGATTCTTCCAAAAGGGAGACAGTTGTACCCTCACAACCGGTCAAGGCTAGTCAGCAAGCCATGGCTACGACCCATGTGGACACCCTAGAGACAGGAAATGCTAAGGCCCAACCAAGCAAAACAACAATTGACCTAGTCCAGGGCCCTGAGATGTTGAGAGATGCACCTTCACTGACCAAGAAAAAGAGGAGAAAACAGCAAAAACAACAACAATTGCAGGTGGTTAAGAACCCCAAGAACATTGGAACGAAGAGCGCTGGAGAGTTGATCAATAAAGCATCGAGTCCACCCACCAATGAACCCATTGACGCCTCCCCTAACAACGGGGAAACCTCAGACACATCCGTGTGCTCTGAAAAATCAAAGCAGTCGTTACCATCAATGGCTGCTTGCAACACTCAATCCACCAACAATAGAACTTGCATTGACCAGTCAAGAGTGGATATAACACTGAAACAGGGTGACAAACCTATACCAGTCACATCCAAGGAAAACAATGACGTAATAATGAAGCCTCAGGAGAAACATGGAAACCCCAAGAGCGTCAGACATCCTAGCGTTGACCGATCCTGCTCATCTAGGCCTGAGCCCCCACCCTAGCTACGCTAAATCCCAGGCAAACTCCTAGAACCTTGCATGAGATAGCAACCGAGCAAGCCCTCATTGAACATAGAAGTGTCACCAAATGCTTAACTGAGTTGGATGCCAAGCTCAAGGTGTTCGCACGTGTCTATGTCCTGGCAAACATGCGTGCATTCCCTAAAGAGCAGCTCGGAGAATACTTGCCATTTCCCTTATCTTGGTAAGAGCAAGAACATCTTGACGAGCACTATAACAGGCTCCTGTATGAACGCATGCTACTTATCTTGGGTGAGGAAGCCGACGAACTGTGCTTAACTGTCACATCCAATGATGCGCTTTGCCAACCAAATCTCTTAGAGATAGAGCAACTAAAGTGACTGTCAGAGGGGCGAAGTCAATTTGAGTGGCGTTGATGTGAAACCTACATTGCGATGGCCAAACTAGGAGCTCAGATCATGACAGTCTCTGAGGAGCGACTGGCCAAATGGCGGTCTCATAGAGACCCCACCTATGTGGCACCAACCTCCCTCCGAGTGCTGACTGCCATTCAGGGTATGGACTTAGCTGAACCTAGCCAAGAGGACTCGCTGTTTGATAAGGTTCTCACTGAGGAGGAGCTACATGTTGCGAGTAGACTCAAACAAGGTTCCATGCTACTCGATGTTGCAAAATATCTATCGGTATTGAGTAAGCTGCCCATGAGTATTGGATGCGTGTGCCACGCTCCAGTACAATTCGAAGTTCTATAGCTGGTTTTTATCCTCATAAAGTGACATGGATCCATGGATATGTATATAAATAAACAATAACTTTTGTCACCCCAAGCCCAGACAGAAGAGTTGGGGCCAATAGGCTAGCTCGTCCAGGTCTCCCTCTCACATGACCATTTCCACCTCCGAGCGAAGGGCATGCACCCTGCATTGCCACGGTGGAAAGCCCTGACCAACATCTCTGATGTTGTAAGTAGGATGCAGTCTCTTTCTATACACCTTTCCCTTTCCAGTCTATCCTTCCGAGGATGATCCCTACCCAAACCCATGACCACCCACCACCGATGTAACTCGGCGTGAGCCAAGATGTGCTAATGGCTAGAGGCTAAATGGACACCATCATGGGGGCCATCCCTCTACAATAAGTACAACATGTTCCACCCCTCCTCTTCTAGTCATATGCATTTGATAACCCACACTGTAATCTCTCCCATGCGAACGATCTTATTCCGTATCAAGGGCTAACCCTTGGGTTGCATCTTGCAGGCCCCCCATAAGAGAAACATGGAGAACCTCGGGTAGCTGGCTTGCAGAGACGCTCTTTGCGGACGACGGGAACATGCAGCACACGCCCCTCCGTCGGTGCGCTACGTGCCCACTCTCAAAAGATATGCAAAGAAAAGAGGTCCTAAGCGGCACCGCCTCGGACGAAGGCCGAAGAATCCTTAGGCCAAGAAAGTTGAAGCTCAAAGAAGCACGCAAGATGTGGCAACACCAGTTGCAAAAACCCCCAACGTACGCTCAAGCACTAGATGCTCAAGGGCAAAAAGGGTAGCTTGGGACAGGGAAGAATTTAATGAATTGTTTAAAGGCATTTTGGAAACGGTGGCGGCTCGGGACTGCACCATTCATGTCCCGGCTGACATGTGCCTTGCCCAACCTCACGGGAGCCCCGCACCAGCAGAGCCCCAGTCGCCTTACCACCCGAACTCACCCCGCCTAGTGCAAATCAACTAAGCCCCTATGATGTACAAGTACCTTGACAAGTCATCATGCCATAACTTTTTGTCTTTTGATGAGTAAAGGGGCAAGCTCCCCACTTGTACACACTTCCTTGACCTATTGTTAATTTATGTGACCTTAACAAGCAATGGAATAGGCATTGCAATAGACATCATGGCATTTTGAAAAATTATGTCTTAACATGATTGCATTTGTTCGATGTACTTAATGCAAGCAAGCATATACTCTCACGAAGTGACAAGTGGATGCAGGATGACATAGGTCTTCGTGCAAACGTGTTCAATGACCAGGCCACCGCAAGACCACCAACCGCACAAGAACCACAACAAAGACACGCTATTGAATGCGAAAAATCACCCTTGCGAGTGCCCACATCGCACAAACCAAAGCATAGTCATGGGCTACACTCTCTTCTTGGGTCAAGCTCTATAGTGAGCTCATGATGGGTGTCACCTCAATCGTACCAATATCGCAACAACGGCTCCTCTAACAACGGGGCTAGGGCACAATCATCACCGTCCTGCCCATTTCCTGAGCCTTCGAAGCTTGACATGTCCCAACCCATGGAAAGGCTTATAGCCTCAACATATTGCAATGGTTGTACTTAGGCAAAAAAAAAAAAGGAGAAAAGAAAAGAAAAGAAAAGAAAAGAAAAGAACACAAAAAGAACGAAAAGATAAGAAGCACCCACGATCACATCACCGCACCTAGGGGTCTTCAAATTAGGTGCGTCTAGTGACCAAAATCGGGTGGCTCCATCCCTAGTCCCCTAGTCCTCTAGCACCCCCCACAATGGTTCAGGGCACATCAAGGGCAGGACAGGCCTAAGGAGCTTCTCTCACCTATGGTTAAGACCTGTCACCCTGACCCATTCTCACCATTCCCTCTTACACTCTGCCTTAAAACCATGGCAATCAATTGGGGCACACACCGCGAAAAGAGCCATGAACAGTACACCATCCTCATCACACAGGCCCAATGTCTCCCACTTAAGGCTAGTCAGTATCCGTGTGTTCTATCCTGCTATGTCGTGCAATCACAATGCACAGGATGTTGCACCCATCTTCATGTGTACTTCTTTCCATCATTGACCACTTTGCTTCATCCACATGATGTTATGAGAAACCAGCCCGCGGTTTTCTACCTACGTAATATCTAAGTATGCACGTACACTCACATAATATCTGCACCAAAGTCAATACACAGTTTGGATCCTCAAGTGTAGGACAATACTCCAGGCTTGCTTAGAGTTCGACATGTCTCCCAAACTAATCAAATATGTCTTGTGCACGCTAAGAAGACTAGCACTACCCCTTAGGGAGAGGCCACCTGAGAGGTTTTCCAATTGCAAGTATTAAAACTCCAACGAAAGTGCCGTCAGCTCTACATCAACACTCAAATCTGACCTCTTGTCCTTTACTTCATCATGCCAGACCACCAGAGAATCATCATGAACATATTTAGTATGAGCATCCCAAAAACACCAACACCCATGCCAGCTATGTGTGACCATTCCCAACAAAAAGTAGCCCTAAGGCCACCTATAACCATCATATCACCAGCCAATCAGAACAATAAAGTGCCACCAACGACCTTCATCCGCACCAGCATCAGAACTCCTTCAAGGAAAACCACAATAGTCCTTTCCACCCACGTCTTTGGTGCAAGCTCCGCATGCTACCTTTGATGAAGAGTGCCATGGGAGTGGCACTCCTCTAGTAGGGGGGTAATGTTAACTCCAACACAAAGAAAGCAAAAGGAAATAAAAAATATGTAGAGCAAAGACGGAAAAAACGTATCCCGACTGAAGAAAGAAGAGGAGAAAAGGCCAAAAGCGCAAGGGCAACCTTAAAAAGTCCAAGGCAAATGCAAAAGGGGAAAGGTGCATTTTAAAATACAAAGGCGTATCCTGAAATCTTGTAAAAGAGTACCAGGCAGTGGGAAATCCAGAAAGCTAAAACAGAAGACAAAGACAAAGGCCAAGGCAAAGAGAAACGGAAGACAAAGGTGCACAAGGAAAGTGCAAGTTAAAACTTTCGTAAAAGAGGGCAAGTGCATCATGGTTCAATTCAAGGAGCGCCGGGCTCTCACCCGCGGTCTCTCACCGGTGCAATTTGTAAATGTAGATGGGCAGTGGAAAGGAAGCTAGGAATATAGAAGGACAATGGGAAAAAGGGCTGGTCATGTAAAAAAGGGAAAAGGGGATGACCGCCCAAAAGGGATTTAGGGTTTTGTATATTAAGTTGAAAAGTGAATGAGAAGCTAATTCTTGTGTGTGGCAAAAAGTGGCTCTCCTCTTCTTCTTCTTCTTCTTCTTCTTGCTTGCTTGAGCTTGTGCTTGATGTTGAGATATCGAGCTCCACTCGTGATACGCCAGGGTGACCGTTGTATATTTATGTCACCGACTTGTCAGTTGCAGACGCGGTTGGTACACCGCCCATGAATAATAGCTACATGATAGCTATCCTTATCTACTCTAGTATGTGGCTCAGTTAGTATGCCACCTTAGTTAGTTGAGTTTGGTTTGAGACCCATATATAGGGTTCTTCTATTTCTTTGTACTTGAGTTCTTTTGGCTTACACAACTAAGAAGAGAAAAACTGTTTTCAGCCTCCACCCTTGTGTGTCTTCCCCCATTGTGCAAGCAAGAAAGCTTCAAGCGAGACTCCTTCCTTCTCTCCCACAATCTTGACATGGTATCAGAGCCTTGTTCGTGGTAAGGAGCTCAAGAAAGCAAGCCAAGCTCGCGGTGGTCTGGTAAGAGGAGCAGTGTTGCTTTCATTTCCTGTTTTGGGAGCAGATCTCTACAGGTAGCACAGCCGGAAATTGCAGGAGTGCATTGTCTCAGGTTGAGACGCCCTTCGCGGTGAAGCAAGAGGGCAGTATATGCTGCGGGAGAGGGCTTTAGCCCTTGGCGACCTTGTTTTTTTGATTTGAGGCCATTTCGGGGCCTGTTTTGCAGACGGAAGTTTTCTGCACGCACTCAAGAAAAGGCTCAGTTTTATGCTGTGCGACCACTGTTCTACAGGTCGGTGAAAAGTTACTGTAGAAATTGCATCGTATGCTTGTGCGTAGAGACATTGGGAGTTTCAGAATCATCCTTGGTTCCTGTTTATGCAAAATCGTCACTAGGAAGTGACTGTGTGGTCAAATACCACTTTCGCCAGTTTTGCAGATTTGCCCTTGTGAGGGTGAAGCTGTGTTTTTGCAGTGACAGAATTTCTTGCAGTATTCTGTAATGGCGTCTGATTCTCTTTCACAGATTGTCACTGAAAAGCTTGACAAGAACAACTTCCAGGCATGGAAGTTTAGAATGACGAATTTCCTTATGGGAAAAGGATATTGGGAATTTGTTGCATCTTGATGATCTAAGTATCCACAAAGATCACTTGCACCACAGACAAAAAATGATGTTAGTATAATCAATTTAAATCATACAAAGCATAGTAATATAAATCCTAAAAAATGATCTCACTTAAAATGCATATCTTATGTACCCTTATAAGTGATTAGTCAACGAATTGAGTAAGTGGATGCTCCAAGTATGAAGTATCCTATGGTCCCATGTCAATCTCCTGACACAACTCCGCATACACTAGAAGGTCGATAGACATGTCACTACAAAAGGATGAGTCCACCTCGTTCTCAGGACTCCTGTATTTCCATCATTGTTACCTGATGCTGGCTCCTCTACATGGTCCAAGCTTTTGGTGGCCTCCACCCCTTGCAATATTGATCCCTCTATTTGCATATTGTCCTCATCTATGCTCGGAACATAGCTTTAATTATATATTCTCGCACTTCCAGGAGCTAAAGGTATAACATACTACCATCGAGGTTGTCCGGGGTTTGGATAGAAGATTACATATTCACAAACACGTACAAGAGAGATTAAACTATTGTGACATGTACCATGTCGTAATACAATTAACAAACAAATGAGTTCATGCACCTGTTCACAATTGTCAAGATTGTGGGAGAGAAGGAAGGAGTCTCGCTTGAAGCTTTCTTGCTTGCACAATGGGGGAAGACACACAAGGGTGGAGGCTGAAAACAGTTTTTCTCTTCTTAGTTGTGTAAGCCAAAAGAACTCAAGTACAAAGAAATAGAAGAACCCTATATATGGGTCTCAAACCAAACTCAACTAACTAAGGTGGCATACTAACTGAGCCACAAACTAGAGTAGATAAGGATAGCTATCATGTAGCTATTATTCATGGGCGGTGTACCAACCGCGTCTGCAACTGACAAGTCGGTGACATAAATATACAACGGTCACCCTGGCGTATCACGAGTGGAGCTCGATATCTCAACACTCCCCCTCGAGCTCAATCCCAATTCCTGCACACCAAGCAGGTCTCTGAACTTGCGCAGCTTCTCTGCGCCCAATGCCTTCGTGAATATGTCAGCTACCTGATCCTCTGTGCTGACATAAACTAGATCAATAAGACCTAGTAAAACCCTCTCTCGCACATAGTGATAATGCACCTCAATGTGCTTTGTTCTAGCATGATAGACTGGGTTATTTGCCAAGTGTATACTACTCATGTTGTCACAATAAATGACAACTGGCCCATCTGTAGACTGATGCATATCATAAAGTAGCTTATGCAACCAAGCTACCTCACATGCAGCCATTGCTGCACCCCTGTACTCAGCCTCTGTGCTCGACAAGGCAACTGTAGGCTGTTTCTTGCTGCTCCAAGTGACTGCAGCACTCCCAAAAGAGAATACATATCCACTGGTAGATCGTCTATCAGAAATACTACCAGCCCAATCAGCATCAGTGTATCCATGCAACTGTATCTGAACCCCAGTCTCATAAAATAGTCCATACTGCAATGTGGACTTCACATACCTAAGTATGCGTCTAGCCGCATCCAAATGTGGTTTCCTTGGAGCCTGCATAAACTGACTTACCAATCCAACAGCATAGCTCAAATCTGGCCTGGTAATAGTCATATAAATCAAACTTCCTACTATGCGTCTGTACATAGTAGGGTCTTCTAGAAGCTCACCTGCATCTGTGCTCAGCTTCACATTTTGCTCCAAAGGAACTGAAATAGGCTTACAGCCTGTCATCCCATATTTGGACAGCATGTCCAATCCATACTGCCTCTGCAAGAGCTGTATCCCACTTGGTGATCTAATCACCTCAATGCCCAAGAAATAACGCAGCTCTCCCAAATCCTTCATCTCAAACTTCTGCTTCAATAGCATTTTCACATGAAGGATATCTTCATCACTGTCACCTGTCATAATCAAATCATCAACATAAATGACAAGCAGCATAATACCTTTCTCTGTTTTTCTCACATAAAGTGAGAAATCTGCCTTGGAAATCTGAAAGCCAATAGTGACAAGATACTGTCCTATCTTGTCAGACCATGCTCTAGGTGCTTGCTTCAAGCCATACAAGGCTTTCTTCAACCTGCAAACAAACTCAGGATGAACAGCATGCACATAACCTGGTGGCTGCTCCATATAGACCTCTTCTTGCAAATCACCATGCAAGAAGGCATTCTTTACATCCATCTGATGTAAAGACCATCCCTTTGATGCAGCCATAGCAATGACTGCTCTTACGGTTGCCATCCTTGCAACCGGACTAAATGTTTCTTCATAGTCAATGCCATATGTTTGTGCATACCCCTTGACTACTAATCTTGCCTTGTATCTGTTCACAGAACCATCAGCATTGTGCTTCACCTTATAAACCCACTTACAGCCAATTGCATTCTTACCTTTAGGCAAAGGTACTAACTCCCATGTAGCATTTGCTTCCAAGGCATCCATTTCTTCATCCATGGCTTTCTCCCATTTTTCTTTTCCCATGGCTTGCTCAAAAGATGTGGGTTCTGGTTCCTGTATCACTTTGACCATATATGCATAGTGAATGGCTGTAAATCCATCATATTTCAGCCTATCCACAGGATACCTAGCTCTTGTAGACCTGCGCAAAGTAGGTTCACTCCCAGGTGCTCTCAAAACATCCCTGGTCTTCCTTACTCCAGGTGTAACAATAGAAGGAATACCCAACTCATCATCAATGCTCTGTTCTGAGCCACTGGATTCACCATCCACATAAGAGTGACCTGCATTCACATCAAACATGGGCTGATCAACCTTCTCTTTTCCTTTTCGTGATACCTGTATACCACTATCTGCATTGCTTTGAGAAGATTCTCCTGATCTCAATCTGCCTGTCCATGGCGAAGAATGTGAACCACTGCTAGAGGACGCTCCAGGTCCACTAATATTTTGTGACTGCTGCTGTGAATTCTGTGTAGCATTACCATTTTGTGCATCTTCATCATCAATCACATTTACTGGTTTATACCAGCTACTCATCTCATCAAAAACAACATCTCTGCTCACTGTAAACTTATGAGTAGAAGGGTTATAGCATCTATACCCTTTTTGCTGCAGAGAGTAACCAATAAAGATGCACTTCTCAGCTTTTGGATCCAACTTGGATCTCAGCTCATCTGGCACATGTACATAGGCAATGCAACCAAAAATTTTCAAATGAGAAATATCTGGTTTCCTACCAGTATACCTCTCCTCTGGAGTCAATCCATGTATTGCTGCAGTGGGAATCCTGTTCATTATGTAGACTGCTGTAGCAACTGCTTCAGCCCAATAAAAATCTGGCAAGTCTTTTTCATTGAGCATGGCACGAGATACCTCTCCAATATGCCTGTTTTTCCTTTCTGCAATTCCATTTTGTTGTGGGGTATAACTGCATGAATATTGCTGCTTTATGCCATGCTCCTGCAAGAACTTTGCAAACTCATTTGAGAGGTACTCTCCCCCTCCATCTGACCTTAGGCATTTTATCTGCAAGCCTGTTTCTTTTTCAACCATAGCTTTAAGAGTTTTGAAATGCCCAAAAACTTCACTTTTCTTTTTCATAAAATACACCCAAACTTTTCTGCTATAGTCATCAATAAAACTGACAAAATAATGACAGCCTCCAAGAGATGCAGCTTTAGTTGTCCACACATCAGAGTGAATTAATTCCAATGGCTTCTCACTCTCTTGAACATGTCTAGGAAATGGTTTCCTTGCCTGTTTTCCAAACTGACAGGCTTCACATACCTTATGCATTTCTGCAACCTTGAATTTGGGCAATCCTGCAACAATATTTTGGGCCTGCATTGATTTAAGTCGCTGTACATTAACATGACCAATGCGTTTATGCCAGATATCAATATCTGCAACTACACCGGTTCCATGTGCAAACATTGCTGCACTCAATTCAGACATGTCTGCATCCAATGTAAACATTCTGCCCTTCTTCTTTCCTTTTGCTATCAAGCGACCTTTATTTTTCATATCCTCAACAAAGCATCCATGAGGATTAAATCTGACCTGCAAGCCCTGTTCAACCATTTGACCAACTGAAACCAGATTCTTGGTAATATTCGGGACATGAAATACATCGGACAGGTATTTCTTTTTCCCACCCTGCATAGACAAGGGAATTTTTCCAATCTGCACAATAGGATGTGCAGTATCATCACCAGTCTCCACAAATCCTGGTTTTTCCATTTTCTTTGCATCCTCCATCCATTCTGCATGACCTGTCATGTGGTTTGATGCACCTGAGTCAACATACCATACATCATTGCTTTCTTCTGCACTTGTCATAGAATTGTTCATGTGCTGCACCATGAACAAATGCTCATTTCTGTCATCACCCTGTCTACTAGAAGATGCATAATTCCCTTGTTGCAGTTTTCCATTCATGATGTCATTCTGCTTTTTATAGCAGTCTTTAGCCATATGACCCATTTTACCACAGTAGTAGCATTCAACATTACTGTTTGCATTTTGGCCTCTTTGCCATCCACCACGACCTCTTTGGCTCCCCCTGCCTCTAGAGTTACCACGTCCTCCTCCATAGGACTGGTTTTCTTGAGTTTGCTGCATATTCTGATTTCTGCCACGGCCTCCAAATCGGCCTCCTCTACCTCTGCCTCTACCTCTTCCAGCATTTGAGTAGAAGACAGCTTCTTTTGAAGTTCCTCCTGAAGACGATGCACCACCATTTCTCTGTTCCTCAGAAATTAGAAGAGCAATCAACTCCTCAAAATCAGGAAATCTTTCACGAACTGAAATGGATGTCCGAAACTGTGCATAATCCTTTCCTAGACCATTCAAGGTCACGGAAACTAAATCATCATCTTCCACTGGCGACCCAATGGAAGCAAGTGCATCTGCAATCTTCTTCACCTTCATGTGGTAGTCGTTGATGCTCATACTTTCTCTTTGCACATTATGCAACTCTTGCTTGAGCTGCATTTTCCTGGCTTGCGTATTTGTGCTATACATTTTTGACAAAGTATCCCATGCCTCCTTTGGTGTACTTGCATCCTGAATATGCACAATCATAGAGTCTGAAATACTGATAGACAGCCAATACATAACTTTCCTGGCTCTCTCATGCCATGTTTTAAATGCCTGCATTTGTTGTTGATTGGGAACATCAGGAAGAACTGGTTCTTCTTCATTTCCTGCAACAAATTCCCAATATCCTTTTCCCATAAGGAAATTCGTCATTCTAAACTTCCATGCCTGGAAGTTGTTCTTGTCAAGCTTTTCAGTGACAATCTGTGAAAGAGAATCAGATGCCATTACAGAATACTGCAAGAAATTCTGTCACTGCAAAAAACACAGCTTCACCCTCACAAGGGCAAATCTGCAAAACTGGCGAAAGTGGTATTTGACCACACAGTCACTTCCTAGTGACGATTTTGCATAAACAGGAACCAAGGATGATTCTGAAACTCCCAATGTCTCTGCGCACAAGCATACGATGCAATTTCTACAGTAACTTTTCACCGACCTGTAGAACAGTGGTCGCACAGCATAAAACTGAGCCTTTTCTTGAGTGCGTGCAGAAAACTTCCGTCTGCAAAACAGGCCCCGAAATGGCCTCAAATCAAAAAAACAAGGTCGCCAAGGGCTAAAGCCCTCTCCCGCAGCATATACTGCCCTCTTGCTTCACCGCGAAGGGCGTCTCAACCTGAGACAATGCACTCCTGCAATTTCCGGCTGTGCTACCTGTAGAGATCTGCTCCCAAAACAGGAAATGAAAGCAACACTGCTCCTCTTACCAGACCACCGCGAGCTTGGCTTGCTTTCTTGAGCTCCTTACCACGAACAAGGCTCTGATACCATGTCAAGATTGTGGGAGAGAAGGAAGGAGTCTCGCTTGAAGCTTTCTTGCTTGCACAATGGGGGAAGACACACAAGGGTGGAGGCTGAAAACAATTTTTCTCTTCTTAGTTGTGTAAGCCAAAAGAACTCAAGTACAAAGAAATAGAAGAACCCTATATATGGGTCTCAAACCAAACTCAACTAACTAAGGTGGCATACTAACTGAGCCACAAACTAGAGTAGATAAGGATAGCTATCATGTAGCTATTATTCATGGGCGGTGTACCAACCGCGTCTGCAACTGACAAGTCGGTGACATAAATATACAACGGTCACCCTGGCGTATCACGAGTGGAGCTCGATATCTCAACAACAATGGGCCGGCAATACAAAGGTGTCGCGCAAATCCGTCCATTTTGTTTCGGAATTTATTTCGAGAAATCCAGATGGACCTCGTCAAACTGTTGCTCCAGCTCCTTCAAGTACCACTTTGAACCACTGCACATCCAATAGTATCATGGAGAAGCTATAGTAATCTACTGTAACAATGCTTTGTAAGTTTCCAAAATACTCCATCTCATCTATAATTGTGTTTGGATCCATTGCTCGTCGTCGGCTCTCTTGCTCGAACCTTGCCATGATACCATAGTCTGTTGTGGAGTGTATTTTGTCAATACAATCCATGCAAAAATGTCGCCCGCACGACAACGCTGCACTATATATTTTGTACTGTAAATTGAAACACTAAAATTAGGTGTTGCATATAAAATATAGATACGACAAATCCTAAATACGTCATCACCTTTGGATTACATCTCCTTGAGAATTCCCACTCCTCGATTGAGACCTCTGCCCCTTCGCAAAACACTGCGGTCAAAGCTCCATGCAACCATCGTGTTGACATGAACCGCAGCATCTCCTCCATGCCCTTGGGATATCGAATAGGTCAATGGCGCGTACTATGTCAAAATTTAGATCGCGCTTCCTCTCGATCTTGCCTAGCTTGCTGGTACCTGGCGAGCCATATCTCCATAGAGGCATGGTGCAACATACAAAAGCGATTCACCTTCTCCTCCATTGCAGTATCCATTGCTGGTATACCTGGCGAGCCACATCTCCATAGAGGCATGGTGCAACATACAAAAGTGATTCACCTTCTCCTCCATTGCAGTATCCATGTTTTTTTCTACCCCATTTCCAACCACCACATCTCCGGTCAGTCTATCATCATCCTTCAACAACCATAGCATATTGTTTTCTGGATCCACCGTTGGTAGCCATTATGAAATATGCACTAGTGTCTCAGACACCAACAAACCTTTAACCATGCTACCTTTTGGTTGATCTCATTGTCGCACAAAGCCTTTCAAGGTTTTCATGAAGTGCTCCAAGAAGAACATCCATCGCATATGGACAGGTCCAGCAATCTCCACTTCATCTACAAGATGCACATGAAGGTGGATTTGTATCGTAAGCATGCTGGTAAGCAGGTACTCCTCAAAGAGACAGACCATCTCCACTGGTCCCCACCTCGCAGATTCAATAGAGGATGTTTTAATCTCCTTCTATGAGATCCATTGCACTAAAGTCGACAACTTGTAAATGGCCCCGTGTATTTTCGGAGTAAGCCATCTTGCGATCGCGATTGGTAGTACAAACTGCCACAAATGAGAAAGCATTATGAACAATGACTACACTCCAAATAGCAAAATGCACACGCCAATTACAATCCATTCGTAGTACAAACCTGACATATCTTATGCCAATCATAGAATTTTAGCCCTGATAATTTGTTGTCTTTGGAAAATACAGATCTGAGAGAACGCATCATACCCATTGGAGTGCGGATAGACTTGACTATTTGCTTCACAATGCGCTCTTCTTTAGTGGATAAAACCCAAGAAGTGCAAGCTAGCTGCACACGACCATCAACACTCGATGGCCAAAGTGCCTCTATCTTGCCTTCCTCCTTCAAATCCATTCATGCCCCTATAGTGTCTCTCTTTCTTGTGATGTGGCCCCATAGCAAGCTACCCATGTTCTTGAAAATATACATGGAATCCAACAAGTGGTTTGATCTATAAGTGGGTCCAATATGGTAACTCGTAGAAAACTGAGAACCGTCACATTCCGTTTGGATGTAACTCCGCGTCGTGGATCATTTTCAGCTCGTACCAGCTTGCGGCATTCATATGTGTTTGAGGTTGTCCAAGAAAACCTTCCCTGAGTTCATGATCCTCTGGCAAGAAAGTGGCGTGTCCTTGATATACCATCTTCTTCATGGTTTGTGACCTTTGGGAGTCTAACTGAGGCCCACACAATGGACATGCATGATAACTTGAGGTAACCAGACCTGTTCCAACACCTCTATACAGTGAATACAAACTTGAATGAGCTATGATATATATTACCTATGAGAACAGAAGCCCATTTACCTGAGCACTCTTCGAATCTCGGAAAGTCATGCATCGTCCACATGAGAATGGCTCGAATATTGGCGGACCGTCGACCATCGCGCTTGCTCATATCTTGCACGGTGACCCCCTCCTCCCACAAAATCTTAAGCTCATCTACTAATGGATGAAGATACACGTCCATATTTTTGACTTTGTAGCGGTTGGGGATGAGTAAGTTAAGGATGAGCTATCATTTCTTCGTAGAAAGCCATGGAGTGATATTGTAGTTGACAAGGACTATAGGCCACACACTGTAAGAAGTTGAGCGCAGACCGAATGGGTTCACACCATCCATTGCAAGACCGAGCCGAAGATTCCTTGGCTCTCGGACAAAGCCTGGGAAGGTAGAGTCAATGTGGCTCCATGCACGTGAATCCGCTGATATTCGTTGAACTCTATCTGTGGACCTATTTTGCGCATGCCACGTTATCAAGCTTGGCATGCTGGACGTACAAAACATGTGGTTTATGCGGGGGATAAGCGAAAAGTGTCTAAGAACTTTTTGAGGGATGGTTTGCCCTTGCAAGTCTTGTCGATACCTATGAGCACCACACTTTGGACATGTCTCCATAGTCTCGTATTCTCCTCGAAAGAGTATGTAATCATTGATATATGCATGGATACTATTGTAGTCCATGCCAAGCTTTCGTAAAACATGTCATGCATCATCATGAGACTTAGGCATGGTATTTGCAGGTGATAATACATGATATTTCAGTAACCTGAAAAAAATCATAAAACACCTTGAAAAAGCACAAATGTTTTTAATGATAGTGCCGAAAAGAAATGAACGAAGCGTGCGTACAAGGTACCTGAACAACTCGGTCACACTCGCATTGCTCCACCCGTATTTTTCTTACACACTTAGAAGTGCAAGCAGTGTCTTCATACGAGATACTCAGCACCCATCATATAATGGTATGGATGCTTCCTCTCTAAGCGGATTAGAAGTCTTGACATCCATGGGAATCAATGCATCGATCATTGCCTCCATCTCAGGCTCCAAGATTGTAGGTAGGTCTGGAAGGCTGCTTGTCTCCTCTGGTATTGACGGTATAGATTGGGTAGTACCTTTCAAGTGGTGGATTGGGTCAGGCACTCCATCCATCGTACACCCATGAACTCTTCTAATTGGTCTCAAAGGGTACACTTCTCCTTAGGATGAGACGTCACCTCCCTGGATAGAAAATTTGCCAGCCACACCCAATCTTCTTGTATATGGTATTCAATTAGCTTGTGAGTAAAATGCATGATTGTTATTAACTTTTCTTACCGTTTGCTAAAAATCCAAGATCACTTGATCAATGATCTCAAATTGAAACTCACCGAAGCATCGTACATGTTCTATAAACAATCAACATTTCGTCTAATTGCCACCTTGCATTGAGGGCAAGGAAATGAAACACGTTGATTAAGATACACCTCACGATCTTGAATAACAAGACCTTCATCATTTTCCATTTTTTCTACGTTATGACAAACAATTTGTTTTTATTATCATTCTTTTTTTCTTTCTTAACTTGTTTGAGAAGGGATTTCTTCTCTTGTAACTCATAAAAAATTAATGTATGTAAAGTCTCCACCCACAAATTAACGTATATATGTTGAAGTGTTTCCCGTCTCGTGGTGTTGCCCTGGACCTCACTGGACCTCGCCACCACTCTCTCTTTGTTTTTTATCCATTCATTATCTCATCTCCTTCCATCTCTCTCTCTTTTTCTCTTTCTTTATTATACTGTATGTTTATTCCCTCTCTCTTGTTCCTTCTTCTTTTTTCTCTTCCTCCCCCTCTCTCATTTTCTTTAACAATATATATATATCTCTCTACTACTATAACAACAACAACTACTACTACTACTACTACTACTACTACTACTACTAATACTACAACAACAACAACAAAAAATAAGAAAAGAAAAAAAACTACTATTACTACCACTACTATAACAACAACAACAAATAAGAAAACTAGACAACAATAAACAAGAAAACAAAAAAAACCATTACTACAACAACAACAAGAACAACAATAATAAACAAGAAAACCATCACTACTACTACAACCACGACTACGACGACTATGACTATGACCATGACTATGACTACAACTATGACCATGACCACGACCACGATCACAACTACAACCATGACCACGACCACGACCACAATTAGGACCATGACTACAACTACGACTACGCTTATGACCATGACTACGATCACAATTACGACCACGACCACGACCACGACCACGACTACAACTACAACTATAACTACAACTACAATCAAGACACTACAAGATATAGGCCTTATACCGACGTTAAAAGTGACGAAAATGTAAATAAATTTTTTTTTTCCCATCGTCACAAAAAGCATCATTATTGGCGATGCCATAGAATAGTCGGTATCAACGTCAATACTGGCATTGGTATCCTTTGCAACATTGAAACCGACGCCAATACTGACGCTCATAGCAATGGTTTGCGATGAAAATAACGACGCCAATAACGACGCGAGCAGTAAATTTACGACACTAATAACGACGTTAATAGGGAAAAAAATTTGTGGCAGGGCAGCAAGCTACCTGCCACATATAGCACTATGTGATTTATTTGAGCCATACAAAATAGTTTCTACATTGTGTACAATGCTCTTGCAAACAAAAACAAAGTATACTGAAATCATAACACTGATACATGAAATAAATACATGATCGCATAATAAGCGATTGGTACAATCATGACAAGATATCACTAATACGTAGAAAATGTCTACAGAGATTAGGCGACAAAAAAATAAAGGTGTGTGAGCTCCAAGGATCCAAGGGTGAGCTATATATCCTCGCCCTCTGAAAGCTCGTCTCTCCGCAAAGGAGCATCGAACGGACTCTGCTAAAAAAGAAACAACAACACATCAGTCCACCATACAATAATGCATTCTAATTAAACATTGTAACTACGGACAAGAAAGATGAGTGACTTACAGGGCCGCCACATCTATATAATCGGTCGATCAATGAAGTGAGACTGTACCTCTCTACATATCGAGTCTCAAGGCCGGTCGGATCGCGATTTGTAATGGAATGCTGTAAAGAAAATAAAATGCTAATTGTTAGAAACATGATTGTCTGTACAAAGGATATTGCAAAAAAATAAACAAGAAAAACTTACAAAGTCCTCCAAATATGTCATGTCGCCACCACTCCCAAGATGATGGACCACTCCGGCCTCGAGTCGTGCCCTCGCCACCTCGCGCTGCTGACTCCAATGTCCTGGAGAATCTGTAGCCTCCCCCCTTAGTCGGCACCAGTCGTCCGCATCTAACCACTCGGGCTTTGTAGCCCCACTCTTGATTGCCTTGCGTGCATCGGATCCTCTATGTGACATATATGCACGCATGCAATCCATCATCCAGTCCATAGAAAATCTATCTACTGAGGCTGGAATCGGAAACTCCTCATGCAAGGATGCTACTATGTAATCCTTGCTTCCCTCCGGTATGTTCTTCCAATGATCTAAGATGTTGTGTCGAAAAACTTGTTGGCACAACTCTCTCATGCAAGCCATCACCCTCCTCCCCTCATCATTCATGATGATGGCTCCTAACCTATCATACATCGACTAGATATGCATATCCCCCTGGGGTCTGCCTAAGATGGGTCCTCTCCCATCTGCGTCCACACTCTTGGGCATATCCAAGAGACTCCATGTGCATCCGGTGTACTGACCACGGTAATATCTCTCGGAGTGACACCCATAGGGGTGCCACCTATTGATGGCTGAGCAAAAGCCGGAGTAATTGGAGTAGACGTCCCCACAGGTGTGACAAATCCTAGAGGTGATGCAACTCCAACTGAACGATGAGACGGAGACATCGCATTCATGCCTCCACAGTATCCACTTGAGCCTCAGCCACGCTCCCTAGAACTGCCACGAGAGCGAGGAGTTGCACTTGTATCTCGTGTCGACCGTGGGCTCACTGCCTCTGTATCTCTGCAGAATCCCCCTGACCCTGAATCACTCCCTCCCTCTGGCCCAAGTCTGGAGCATCGAGCTCATCTGGTCAAAGCTAAAGCATCCGATCGCGCTAAAGTAGATCTAGCAGAGCGCCATGACGAAGACCGAGACAGCTCCTAGTCTGCCATATCTCTAAATCTCACGATCTAGTCTGGAGACATGCATGTGAAGATATTCTGTAACTCCTCATTGCTCATCCCTCGACTCATCCTGAAAATGTCACCTGCACAGATAAAAAATGATGTTAGAATAATCAATTTAAATCATACAAAGCACAGTAATATAAATCTTTAAAAAATATCTCACTTAAAATGCATATCTTATGTACCCTTATAAGCGATTAGTTAACGAATTGAGTAAGTGGATGCTCCAAGTATGAAGTATCCTATGGTCCCATGTCAATCTCTTGACACAACTCCACATAGACTGGAAGATCGATAGACATTTCACCACAAAAGGATGAGTCCACCTCATTCTCAAAGAATTCTTGGACTCTTGTGTTTCCATCATTGTTAGCCGATGATGGCTCCAAGCTTTCAGTAGCCTCCACTGAAAGCTTTCGGTAGCCTCTACCCCTTGCAATATCGACCCCTCTATTTGCATATTGTCGTCATCTATCCTTGGAACATCACTTTGATCATATACTCTCGCACTTCGGGGAGTTGAAGGTATAACATATTACCATCAAGGTTGTCGGGGGTTTGAATGGAAAATTACATGTTTACAAACACGTACAAGAGAGTTTAAACCATTGTGACATGTACCATGTCGTAATACAATTAACAAACAAATGAGTCTATACACCTGTTCACAACGGTCCAGAAACACAAAGGTGTCGTGCAAATCCGTCCATTTTTTTTTGGAATCTATTTCAAGAAATCCAGATGGACCTCGTCGAACTATTGCTCCAGCTCCTCCAAGTACCACTTTGAACCACTGCACATCGAATAGTATCATGGATAAGCTACGGTAATCCACCATAACAATACTTTGCAAGTTTCCAAAATACTCCATCTCATCTACAACTGTATTTGGATCCATTGCTCATCGTAGGCTCTCTTGCTCGAACCTTGCCATGATACCACAGTCCATTTTGGAGTGCATTTTGTCAATACGCTCCACGTGAAAATGCCGTATGTGCGACCAGTTGCACTATATATTTTGTATTGTACATTGAAACACTCAAATTAGATGTTACATATAAAATTTAGATACGACAAATCCTAAACATCTCATCACCTTTGGACTACATCCCCTCGAGAATTCCCACTCCTCCATTGAGACCTCTGTCCCTTCATGAGATGCTACAGTCAAAGCTCCATGCAACCATCGCATTGACATGAACCGCGGCATCTCCTCCATGCCCTCGGGATATCAAATTGGTCGATGACACGTACTACATCGGAATTTAGCTTGTGCTTCCTCTCGATGTTGCCTAACGATCTGGTACTTAGCGAGCCATGTCTCCATAGAGGCATGGTGCAACATACAAAAGCGATTCACCTTCTCCTGCATTGAGGCATCCATTCTTTTTTCTATTCCATTTTCAACCACCACATCTCTAGTCATTCTATCATCGTCCTTCAGCGACCATAGCATTTTGTTGTCTGGATCCATTGTTGGTAGCCATTGTGAAATATGCACTAGCGCCTCAGACACCAACCAACCTTTAGCCATGCTACCTTCTGCCCAAGCTCGTTGTGGCACAAAGCCTTTCAGGGTTTTCATGAAGCGCTCCAAGAATAATATGCCACGTTGTCAAGCTCGCCATGTCGGACGTACACGAAACATGTGGTTTATGCGGGGGATAAGCAGAAAGTGTTTGAGAACTTTTTGAGGAACGGTTTGCCCTTGCAAGTCTTGTCAATACCCGTGAGCACCACACTTTGGACATGTCTCCATAGTCTCATATTCTCCTCGAAACAGTATGCAATCATTGATACATGTATGGATATTGTTGTAGTCTATACCAAGCTTTCATAAAACATGGCATGCATCATCACGAGACTCAGGCATGGTATTTGCAGGTGGTAATATATGATATTTCAATAACCTGAAAAAAATCATAAACACCTTAAAAAATCACAAATATTTTTAATAATAGTGCCGCAAAAAAAATCAATGAAGCGTATGTACAAGGTACCTAAACAACTCGATCACACTCGTATCGCTCCACCCATATTTTGCTTGCACACTTAAGAGTGCAAGCAGTGTCTTCAGGCAAGATACTCGGCACCCATCATATAATGGTATGGATGCTTTCTCTTTAAGTGGATCACAAGTCTCGACATCCATGGGAATCAATGCATCGATCATTGCCTCCATCTTAGGCTCCAAGATTGTAGGTAGGTCTGGAAGGTTGCATGTCTCCTCTGGCATTGACGGTATAGATTGGCCTTGCAAGTGGTGGATTGGCTCATGCACTCCATCCATCGCACGCCCACAAACTCTTCTAATTGGTCGAAAAGGGTGCACTCCTCCTTGGGATGAGACATCACCTCCCTGGATAGAAAATTTTTCAATGAGACCCAATCTTATTGTATATGGTATTCAATTAGCTTGCGAGTAAAATACATGATTGATATTAACTTTTCTTACCGTTTGTTGAAAATCCGCAATCACCTGATCAATTATCTCAGGTTGAAACTCACTAAATCATCATACATGTTCTATAGACAATCGATGTTTTCGTCTAATTGCCAGCTTGCATTGAAAGCAAGGATATGGGACACGCTGATTAAGATACGCCTCGTAATCTTGAACAACAGGATATTTATCGTTTTTCATTTTTTCTACATTACAATAAATGTTTTTATTATCATTCTTTTTTTTTCTTAAATTGTTATCCTCTCCTTCCATCTCTCTCTTTTTCTTTCTTTCTTAAAGTTTTATCATCTCCTTCCATCTCTCTCTCTTTTTCTACGTTACGACTACGACTACGACCACGACCACGACCACAACCACGACCACGACCATGACCACGACCACAATGACTACGACCACAACCACCACCATGGCTACGACTACGATCATGACCACCACCACCACTACCACCACGACTACGACTATGACGACAACTATGACCACGACTATGACCACAGCCACGACCACAACCACGACTATGACTACGACGACCACAACCACGACCCATGACCATGACCGCGACTACGAGGACCACGACTACGATCATGACCATGACCACGACCACAACCATGACCATGACCATGACTACGATGACCACGACCACGACTACAACCATGACCATGATCACCACCATGACCACAACTACGACCACCATAACCACGACTATGACCACGACCAGGACCACGACTATGACTACGACTACGACGACCAGGACCACGACCACCACTACGAACACAACCACGACCATGACTATGACCATGACCACGACCATGACCACGACCACTACCACCACGACCATGACTATGGATAGGTTGCACTCACTAAGAATAGGATTGGCGATTCACCTCATCTTCTCTCCATCATCAATAGAATTCTCCTTTACCATTTACAACTCACCCATCTTCTCTCCACACTATTGCACACTACAATCTCTATGAGAGCATGAGATTGGGATCTCCACAGATACCAAAGCATGATCTCTAGCCTGATGGTTACATATATACTACTACTACTCATGGAATAAACCTTAAAATAGTTTTTATGCTCAAATATATGCTTGCTAGAGCATAAATTTGTTCTTAAGACTATTCTAAGGAAGAAAGAGGATTAATGATAAAAGAGCGTCCTTTCTTGCAAGTGATTTTATATTATATTTATTTATTAAAATTGATAGTTGAAGATGAGTTTCCTAAGAGATCTTATGGTGATGTTGTTTTAGTTTTGCAAAGCATATATATGAATGATGCTGTTTTAGTTTTCTGTATTCGTCTTTTTAAGAATAGATTGATTTTTATGGAATATCCAAAGTTATTTTTGGGATTACGTTATGAAAATTGAATGTTTTTTATATTGATAGGCTGATTGCCTTCGTTGTATATTTGCGTGGTGGATGCTAGGACAAGCCCCATGTATGAGAGGTCTCTTTGTAAGAAGAACATTATGCTAGGAGACATAAGTATGCTAGGGCTCTCTAGCCATATATCCCTTAGGTTTGTTGAGGATTGGCCTAACCCTTATGAGCCTAGGATGAGCTTATTGTAAGGTCCTATTTACTTTTCTCTCTTTCTCTCCCTCTCTCATTTCCTCTCCCTCCCTCACCCTGACCCTCTCTTTCTCCCTTCCCCTATTAGGTTTAATGATTTTTCTCTCTTTTTCTCTCTCCTCTCTCTCTCTCATATTTCTTTTTCTCTTTCCTCTCCTCTCATTTTCCTTTCTCTCTTTCTCTCCCTCTCTCATTTCCTCTACCTCTCTCACCCTCACCCTTTCTTTCTCTCTTTGTCTATTACGTTTACTAATTTCTTTCTCTTTTTCTCTCTCCTCTCCCTCTCTCATTTTTTTCCCTCTCCTCTCCCTCTCTCATTTCCTTTTCTCTCTTTCTTTCCCTCTCTCATTTTCTCTCCCTCCCTGACCCTCTCTTTCTCTCTTTCCCTATTAGGTTTAATGAAATTTCTCTCTTTTCTCTCTCCTCCTCTCTCTCTCATTTTCCTTTCTCTCTTTCTCTCCCTCTCTCATTTCCTCTCCCTCTCTCACCCTCACCCTCTCTTTCTCTCTTTCTCTATTACGTTTACTGATTTTTTTCTCTTTTTCTCTCTCCTCTCCCTCTCTCATTTTTTTCTCTCTCCTCTCCCTCTCTCATTTCCTTTTCTCTCTTTCTTTCCCTCTCTCATTTTCTCTCCCTCCCTGGCCCTCTCTTTCTCTCTTTCCCTATTAGGTTTAATGATTTTTCTCTCTTTTCTCTCTCCTCTCTCTCTCTCTCTCATTTCCCTTTCTCTCTTTCTCTCCCTCTCATTTCCTCTCCCTCCCTCATGCTGACCCTCTCTTTCTCTCTTTCCCTATTAGGTTTAATGATTTTCTCTCTTTTTCTCTCTCCTCTCTCTCTCTCATTTCTTTTTCTCTCTCCTCTCCCACTCTCATTTCCATTTCTATCTTTCTCTCCCTCTCTCATTTCCTCTCCCTCCCTCACCGTGACCCTGTCTTTCTCTATTAGATTTAATGATTTTTTTCTCTTTTTCTCTCTCCTCTCTCTCTCTCATTTCCCTTTCTCTCTTTCTCTCCCTCTCTCACTCCCTCACCCTGACCCTCTCTTTCTCTCTTCCTCTCCCTCTCTCATTTCCTCTCCCTCCCTTGCCCTCACCCTCACCCACACCCTCTCTTTCTCTCTTTTCCTATTATGTTTAACTTCTTCTCTCTTTTTCTCTCTCCTCTCATTCTCTCATTTTTTCTCTCTTCTCTCCCTCTCTCATTTCCTTTTGCTCTCTTTCTCTCCTTCTCTCATTTCTTCTCCCTCTCTCATTTTCCTATTATGTTTAATGCCTCCCTCCCTCCGTCTCTCCCTCTTCCTCTCTCATTTCCCTATTATGTTTAATGTCTCCCTCTCCCTCTCTCATTTCCTCTGCCTCCCTCTCCCTCTTCCTCTTCCTTTTCCATTTCCTCCCCCTCTCCCTCTTCCTCTCTTTCTCTCTCTCTCTCTCCCTCTCCCTCTCTCATTTCCTCCCCCATCCTCTCTTTCCCTCTCTTTCCCTCTCTTTCTCTCTCTCTCCCTCCCTCTCCCTCTCCCTCTCCCTCTCCTTCTCTCTCATTTCCTCTCCCTCTCTCAATATACACAAATTATACAAAAATAAATAAAAAAGAGAAAGAATACACTCTCCCTCCCTCTCGTTCTCTCATTTCATCCCCCTCCCTCTTCCATTTCCTCCCTCTCCCTCTCCCTCTCTCATTTCCTCTCCCTCTCTCAATATACACAAATTATATTAAAAAAGTAAAAGAGAGAGAATGCACTCTCCCTCCCTCTCCCTCTCTCATTTCCTCCCCCCCTCTCTCTCTCTCCCTCTCCCTCTCTTTCTCTTTCTCTCCCTCCCTCTCCCTCTCTCATTTTCTCCCCCTCCCTCTCCCTATCTTTCTCTTTCTCTCCCCCTCTCTTTCTCTTTCTCTCCCTCCCTCTCCCTCTCCCTTTCCTCCCCCTCCCTCTCTTTCTCTCTCATTTTCTCTCCCTCTCTCAATATACAAAAATTAAACCCTAAACAAGTAAAAGAGAGAGAGAATGGACTCACCGTAAAGATTTACAGGAGGGTTTGGTGGCTCCTCTTCGTGATTGCGGCTCCTCTTCTCCTTCGCAAATGGCGGCAATGGCAAGCCTGCTTCCTCTCCCTCTATCACCCTCTATGCAAAATGGTCGCTCTCCCTCTTGAACAGTTTCACGAATGTGCGAAATGAAATGTGCTCGGGTTTCGGCCCGCTTTTTTCTCTGTGGGGCGTCGCTATTAAAATAGCGACGCAAATAGCGACACCGCTATTTCTGCGTCGCTACCCGCCATCGCTATTCCTTTGTTTCCTTGTAGTGTGACTATGACCACGACCACGACTACGACCACGATCATAACCATGATCACGACTACGACTACGACTACGACTACGACGACCACGACCACGACTACCACTACCAGTACCAGTACCACTACCAGTATAATAAATAAGAAAATAAGAAAAAACAACAACAACTACTACTACTACTACTATTACTACCACGACCACGACCACGACTACCACTACCACTACCACTGTCACTATAATAAACAAGAAAAGAAGAAAACAAAAACAAGAGCAACAACAACTACTATTATTACTACTACAATAAACAAGAAAACAACAACCTCTCCCTCCTCTCTCTCCCTCTCCCTCCCTCCCTCTCCCTCCCTATTATGTTTAATGTTTTTTCTCTCTCTCTCTCTTGTTATTTCTTTCCTTTTCTCTCTTTCTCTCCCTCTCCCTCTCTTTCTCTCTTTCCCTATTATGTTTAATGTTTTTTCTCTTATCTCCTCTCCCTCTCTCATTTCCTCTCCCTCCCTCACCCTCACCCTCTCTTTCTCTCTTTCCCTATTATGTTTAATGTTTTTTCTCTCTCCTCTCCCTCTCTTTCTCTCTTTCCCTATTATGTTTAATGTTTTTTCTCTCTCCTCTCCCTCTCTCATTTCCTTTTCTCTCTTCCTCTCCCTCCCTCATTTCTTCTCCCCCCCTCACCCTCTCCCTCTCTTTCTCTCTTTCCCTATTATGTTTAATGTTTTTTCTCTTTTTTTCTCTCTTTCTCTCCCTCTCTCATTTCCTCTCCCTCCCTCACCCTCACCCTCTCTTTCTCTCTTTTCTTATTATATTTAATTCTCTTTCTCTCTCCTCTCCCTCTCTCATTTGCTTTTCTCTCTTCCTCTCCCTCCCTCACCTCCTCTCCCTCACCCTCACCCTCACCTCCTCTCCCTCTCTCATTTCCTCTCCCTCCCTCTCCCTCTCCCTCTCATTCTCTCTTTCCCTATTATGTTTAATGTTTCTCTCTCTCCTCTCCCTCTCTCATTTTCTCTCCCTCCCTCTCCCTCTCCCTCTCTTTCTCTCTTTCCCTATTATATTTAATGTTTTTTCCTAATTCCTCTCCCTCTCTCATTTCCTCTCCCTCCCTTTCTCTCTTTCCCTATTAGGTTTAATGTTTTCTATCTTTTCCTCTCCCTCTCTCTTTCCCTATTATATTGAATGTTTCCCTCTCTTTCCTCTCCCTCCCTCTCCCTCTTCCTCTCCCTCTCTCATTTTCTTTTCTCTCTTCCTCTCCCTCTCTCATTTTCTCTTCCCTCTCCCTCTCTTTCTCTCACATTTCCTCTCCCTCTCTCAATACACACAAATTATACCAAAAACAAGTAAAAGAGAGAGAAAATACAAAAGCAAAGCAAGAATGGACAATGCACTCACCATAGAGGCTCGAAGAAGGGTTTGGCGGCTCATCTTCGCCCTCCGTACACCTCCTTCTCTTCTTCGCGAATGGCGACGGCGGCAGTGAGAAGCCTTCTTTCTCCCTCTTTCTCTCTTTCACTCCCTCTCCCTCTCAAATGCAAGATGTTCGCTCTCTCTTTCGTGTATGCACGCAAAATAACACGCTCGGTTTTTAGCCCTCGTTTTTTTCGTCTGAGTACCTTGCTATTTGTGTCGCTATTAGCATCGCAAATGCAACACTAATAGTGATGCAAATAGCGACACCGCTATTTTACTTCACAAATTGCCACCGTCTCGATATACCTCCATATCCTTGTAGTGTCAATCAATATTTGGTCTCTCTATTTCTCAAATTTCTTTATGTATTATGTGATTTCTTTTTTTGATTTATTTCTTTATGTATCTTGTATTTCTTTGTTAGAAATTTGCAATTTCGCTAACTTGCAAGTGTATGTAGGTGCACCATACACAACTAGGCTTTTGTTTTCCACAATCAATGTGATTCAATATAAATGCAAGTATCTTCATGATGATGGTGCTCAAACTTCCAATTCAATTATGACATGCAAACAAGCATTCAATCACAATTTTTACAATACTACACAATGTGTAAACTCCCTTCTTTGATGATCCAACCACTTGTGAGTGATTTTGTATGCTAATTAAGGTGAGATCCTAGTCTTCTTAGGGTTGTCATCTCTTAGATGTAGTCACTTTTGATGACCTAGCGGCATGAGGTCCAAGGGCTTGACTATCACTATTAGTGCTACCTCCACTCGTTGTTCTCGGTATGAAGGGGGCCTTTAGCAATTACTTTGGAAGTGAGCATATCAAAAGTGTTGGCATAATCTTTTTTGCCTCTGTCTAACACTCTAAAAACACTCCTACAAGTGTCCAAACAAGTGAGTTGTGTTGAGCTTCTCATCAGTGAAGACTTGGTTACTCCTTCTCAAGTGCAATGGCCCTTGTAATGTATCAAGGTGTAGGGAGTTTCTTTCACCAAGATTTTAACCATGAAATGTCCTCTTGTATGACTACAGTCTCTCTTTGTTTTTCTCTATCCCCTCGTATTTTCTCGTTCATTCTCCTCTCTCCCTCCCTCTCTCCCTCTCTCTCTCTCTCTTTCTCTCTTTCTTTATAACACCGTCTGCCACCTCGACTCCTCCTACCGAACCCAGGACGACAAAATACACCCAAACTTTTCTGCTATAGTCATCAATAAAAGTGACAAAATAATGACAACCTCCAATAGATGCATCTTTAGTAGTCCACACATTAGAGTGGATTAATTCCAATGGCTTCTTACTCTCTTGGACATGTCTAGGAAATAGTTTCCTTGCCTGTTTTCCAAATTCACAGGCTTCACATACCTTATGCATTTCTGCAACCTTGAATTTAGGCAATCCTGCAACAATATTTTGGGCCTGCATTGATTTAAGTCATTGTACATTAACATGACCAATGCATTTATGCCAGATATCAATATCTGCAACTACACCGGTCCCATGTGCAAACATTGCTGCACTCAATTCAGGCATGTCTGCATCCAACGTAAACATTCTGCCCTTCTTCTTTCCTTTTGCTATCAAGCAACCTTTATTCTTCATATCCTCAACAAAGCATCCATGAGGATTAAATCTGACCTGCAAGCCCTGCTCGACCATTTGACCAACAGAAACCAGGTTCTTTGTGATATTCAAGACATGAAATACATCTGACAGGTATTTCTTTTTCCCATCTTGCATAGACAAGCAAAATTTTTCAATCTGCACAATAGGATGTGGAGTATCATCACTAGTCTCCACAAATCCTGGTTTTTCTATTTTCCTTGCATCCTGCATCCATTCTGCATGACCTGTCATGTGGTTTGACGCACTTGAGTCAACATACCACACATCATTGCTTTCTTCTACACTAGTCACAGAATTGTTCATGTGCTGTACCATAAACAAATGCTCATTTCTGTCATCACCCTGTCTACTAGAAGATGCATAATTCCCTTGTTGCAAATTTCCAATCATGATGTCATTCTGCTTTTTATAGTAGTCTTTAGCCATATGACCCATTTTACCACAATAGTAGCATTCAACATTTTTGTTTGCATTTTGGCCTCTTTGCCATCCACCACGACCTCTTTGGCTCCCGATGCCTCTAGAGTTACCATGTCCTCCTCCATAGGACTAGTTTTCTTGAGTTTGCTGCATATTCTGATTTCTACCACGGCCTCCAGATCGGCCTCGTTTACCTCTGCCTCTACCTCTTCCAGCATTTGAGTAGAAGACAACTTCTTTTGAAGTTCCTCCTCAAGAAGATGCACCACCATTTCTCTGCTCCTCAGAAATTAGAAAAGCAATCAACTCCTCAAAATCAGGAAATATTTCACGAACGGAAATGGATGTCCGGAGCTGTACATAATCCTTTCCTAGACCATTCAAGGTCACATAAACTAAATCATCATCTTCCACTGGCGACCCAATGGAAGCAAGTGCATCTGCAATCTTCTTCACCTTCATGTGGTAGTCATTGATGCTCATACTTTCTCTTTGCACATTGTGCAACTCTTGCTTGAGCTGCATTTTCCTGGGTTGTGTATTTGTGCTATACATTTTTGACAAAGTATCCCATGCCTCTTTTGGTGTACTTGCATCCTGAATATGCACAATCATAGAGTTTGAAATACTGATAGATAGCCAGTACATAACTTTTCTGGCTCTCTCATGCCATCCTTTAAATGCGTGCATTTGCTGTTGATTGGGAACATCAGGAAGAACTAGTTCTTCTTCATTTCCTATAACGAATTCCCAATATCCTTTTCCCATAAGAAAATTCGTCATTCTAAACTTCCATGCTTGGAAGTTGTTCTTGTCAAGCTTTTCAGTGACAATCTGTGAAAGAGAATTAGACACCATTATAAAACACTACAAAATATTCTTTCATTGCAAAAAAACACAGCTTCAGTCTCACAAGGGCAAATCTGCAAAACTGATGAAAGTGGTATTTGACCACACACTTACTTCCTAGTGACGATTTTGCATCAATAGGCAACAAGGATGATTTTGTAACTCCCAATGTCTGTGTGCACAGGGATACGATGCAATTTCTGCGGCAACTTTTTACCGACCTGTAGAACAGTGGTCGCACAGCAAAAAACATGGCCTTTTCCTGAATGTGTGCGGAAAACTTTCGCCTCCAAAACAAGCCCTGAAATGGCCTTGAATAAAAAAAATAGGGTAACCAAGGGCTAAGACCTCTCTCGTAGCAAATACTGCCCTCTTGCTACACCGCGAAGGGCGTCTCAATCTGAGACAATATACTCTTGCACTTTGCGGCTGTGCTACTTGCAGAGACTTACTCCCAAACTCAAAAAATAAAAGCAACACTGGTCCTCTTACCAGGACACCGCGAACTTGGTTTACTTTCTTGAGCTCCTTACCACGAACCAGGCTCTGATACCATGTAAAGATAGTGGGAGAGAAGGAAGCAGTCTCACTTGTAGCTTTCTCACTTACACAACGGGGGAATACACACAAAGGTGGAGGTTGAAAACAGTTTTCCTCTTCTTAGTTGTGTAAGCCAAAAAGAAGTCTAGTACAGAGAAATAAAAGAACCCTATATGTGGGTCTCAAACCAAACTCAACTAACTAAGGTGGCATAATACTAATTAAGCCACAAACTAGAGTACATAAGGATAGCTGTCATCCAGCTAATATTCATGGGCAGTGTACCAACCGCATCTGCAGCTAACAAGTCGGTGACATAAATGCACAATGGTCACCCTGGCATATCACGAGTGGAGCTTGATATCTCAACAGCGGATGAGGTACGATGAATTAGCTTGCTAAAGGAATATCTAGACATTTTCATTGGAAATTACTCTAACCTTAGGATATACCATTGCAACTTCTCACCCACCACAAAAAACCTCTTAAGGATAATACAAAGCATATTAACCAGCAATCCTGACCTATGAATCCGCGATACACCCATCATGTCAAAGAATAAATTGACAAGTTACTGATTGAGCATACTAATTGAGTGTCATCGATCATTGAGGTACTAAAAAGAATGAAAATTTTCAAGTAGGAATGAAGAAATCCCTTATAGAAATGGAATAAGAAATAGCTTTTTAAAAAAACTACCTCTCACAAAGTTCTTTAAGAAACTTCAAGGCTTAGAGAGGTCGACATTGTTGATTTTAAAGAAGGTGATGAGTTCTCACAACAATGCCAGTGACATGGGAAGAAGAAGAGCATATCTAGAGCCATCACCCAATGCTTCTTTATGAACTCCTATGACTCATCTCAGTAAGATACTATTAAGGCCATGAGAGTGGTTCTATCCTTGCATGAAAAACTCTCACAAAAGAGCATTCCCATTTGTGTGCATGATATCACTCCCACACAAAGTAAGATTGGGAGATCGATTGAAGGCCAATGATGATGCATGGATCATTTATTGGATAGAAGAGCACCAAGAAAAGGGAAAATAGCTAGACTCAAACTCAAGACTGAAGGACTCTCAGCACCACCACAAATGACTACCATATCCAATGTGGAGAGTACTATAATAGCATCAATGAGCATTAAAGAAATTGTTGTGAAGTATAAGGCATATCTAGATGGTCAAGTGAACCCATGACAATCTTACAAAATCACAACCAAGTCCATGAATGACCCACAACCCATAGAACCAAAGTCTTACCTTGTTCTCAATGTGTAGGCGGAAATATATATGCGAGACCCTGAAACCTACCATTATTATAACCCTTGCATCTATAAAAGTTACCATGCCACTTGAAACTCTACTAAAAGGTAGGCCAATATTGATTTGGAAAGGATTGAAATATTGGGTAGAAGGAGAAAATCCTGTAGTATTAGACAGAGGGAATAAACCCTACTAGATCTCACCACGTTTCACAATCTGCCTTTAGTGCATCTCCAACCCTAAGTGCTTTAGGGCTAACATGTTCTAAGAAGGAGCTAAACAACATGTTATTCTTCTCATGGAAACCCTTGGAGTCACTATATGGTGAGAAATTGTTGACAATGGAGCTAGTGTGAGCATACTTAATCAAGGCATACTCTAAGCTTGGGAAAATCTTACAATTGAACTAGTATATTTTAATTTGACCACACTTATGTGTTTAAATTCATATAAATGGGAATCTTAGGAGACTCGCAATAAATATTGCTAGGGTACAATTCAAGATTAACTTTTTCATCTTGAAAGGAGTTGATTACAACATGTTGCTCGATCGACCATGGATGCAGAACACACTCCTCATTAAAGACTAGGGAAACTGTTTGGTCTTTCTAGGAAAGGAGACATTTGGCACTGATGTGGAGTCTTGAAAAACCTCACCTGTTGACTTTGACACTATTTTTTCAATATTTTGAGGAGGTTCTAATGACCCATCAAATTTCCAACCATTGTCCAGAAGTATTTCCTATCCCAAGGACGACTAAGATTGGACGCACATTCTAACCACCTTGGAACCGCCATTTATAGAAGAGCTAAAATATAGATTTGCCTATGAACACATGAGTTAGAAAAATGCACGAGATACTTCAGTGTTCATGCTAAAACCTCACTTAGAAACAATCTCAATGCCACTCTTTATGGTGGCCATGACTTAGTAGCTCCTTATTAGTTGCAAGTTTTGAGGGCTATCCTACCCCAAAAGATAGGCTTGCATTACACAAGATTTTTAGCCAATGGTGGCCATGTTTTACAACTTAGCAAACACTAATCAAACCATCTTCAAAGACTTGTTAAAGAACCCCCCAAGGCATGGCAATGGGAAAATTCTACAACAATTCTTGTTTGACATTCGTAATAGCTGCTTTGTCTCATTGATAAAAGAGCAGGACATAGATGTCGAGGAAATAAGTGACTTTGAGAAGCACCAATCAGTTCAGGTTGATGATGATTCTGATTCTAAAATAGTGGATTATGAAAGTGATGGCCACACCATTGAGAAAATTAGTATGGACCCCAAACCCTCTCAAATTGAGCGTCTGCCACATTGACAAGGAATGAAAATGGCTCGAATATCTCAATATACGTGACTACAAGAAAACGGGATACGAGCTCAATGATTTTTGTCTAGACCCTTAGGGATTCACAGTTGAAGATGACATACTAAAAGTCTAGGAGAACATCGGCTCTGACTCCGATGTAGAGAGTAATGATTTTAACCCCAAAATTTCCCAACCAATCCAGTTTGCTAAGACCAAACTTCCAGGCTACTTAAGGTGCAAGTACTTAAATTGCAATATCCACCAGAGGGAGTTAGAAACTCAAAGTCAAGGAAAAGCATAAGACCTACCCCAATGATTCACAAAGTGAAAGCAAATATGGCAATGCCAGGAGAACTCCCTAAGCTTATGTACATTGTTTAGGACCTTAGTGTAGCGAATGAGGTACAATGGACTAGCTTGCTCAAGGAATATTTAGACATTTTCATTGGGAATTACTCTAACCTTAAGGGTATACCACTGCAACTTCTCACCCACCACAAAAAGCCTCTGAAGGATAATACAAAGTATATTAAGCAGCAATCCTGACCAATGAATCCTCGATACACCCATCATGTTAGAGAAGAAATAGACGAATTACTAATTGAGCACACTAATTGAGTGTCATCGATCATTGAGGTACTAAAAAAGAATGAAAATTTTCAAGACATAGGAATCGAGAAATCCCTTATGGAAATGAAATTAGAAATAGCTTTTAAAAAAAACTACCTCTCACAAAGTTCTTCAAGAAACTTCAAGGCTTAGAGAGGTCGACATTGTTGAATTAGTATATAGAATACAGATTAACAGATCGGAGCGGTATAGTATAAAGGAAAAGTCATCAATTCCCTCCCTATTGGATTTTGTTAATTCCTGTATAGTAAAATAAGCGCGCATGAAGTTTCCGAGTTCTAACTAGGGGACAACTAAACGTGCTTGAGCAGCATCCCCAACCCCCTAAGGACGTTCGGCAGCATGTTCGTCGGCACCGCTAATGGCACCACAGTCAAGATTTTGACTTCCTTTTCCATGGTTAGGGAGCGGTAGTAAAAGGCCGTTCTAAACGATTGCATCGGTGTAGGTGGTCAGCAGAAATGCTCGCATGTTGTGTGACGATGTGATCTGTGGCGAGTCTCGGGCTATGCTGCTGGACTCTAGTCTCTAGACACGAACTTGCAAAGGGCCCCACAATCACGTTCACATCATGGCACCATGCTGAGTGATGTGAATTGGTCATAGACAGCCTTACTCCACGTTGAACAATCGCCGCCGTGTCCCTCTCTAGACTCTCGGAGTACGTAAAGAAGACCTTACGTCGACACCGACGAGACTGTAGAGAAGATGATGGATGCACGTCGTGGAGGTATATATAGATTGGAGGTGTCCCGGCGTTAAGCCATAAGCAGATATCAAATTCAGTTTTAGGCTAAGGTCGACTGCATACATCTTCGTCACCCATGGCAGCAGCTGATCATGACAAGGAGCAAAAGCTTAATATTGCGCCTACGGCTACCCGGCTCGGGACGACTGGGGTAGATCCGCACGACAGTGAGTCGCATGCGATCGTGTACCGCTACCCCGTGGCGGACGGAGAGAAACCGCTGGCGAGAGAGAGCGTGTGGACGTTCTTCTACCCCCATATTCTGGTGGCCGGCAGCAAGCCCGCCGACCAGAGCAATAAGGTCAGGAGCCCAGAGGAGCTGGACCGCCTGAAAATGCGGCGGGACCTGTTCCTCCTGGCCTTCCAGGCTGTCCAGCAGCTCCCCTCCGACGACCGCTGGTCCTTCTACCAGATCGCGGGCATCCACGGCCTCCCCCACCAGCCCTACGACGGCGCGGGCTCCCACGTGTGGACCAAGAGCAGCACGTGGTGGGGCGGCTACTGCCAGCACGGCAGCCCCCTGTTCCCCACGTGGCACCGCCCCTACCTGCTGCTGCTGGAGCAGTCCATCATCCGCCAGGCCAAGCTCCTGGCGGAGGGCCTGTCGGATGCCCAGGAGAAGAAGGCGGCCGCCGAGATCGCCAACGACATCCGCCTCCCGTACTGGGACTGGGCCGCCCACGCCACCCGCACCTTGGGCATGCCGGACATCTTCATGTCCACGGACATCTCGCTGGCCTACCCATGGAGGTCCTTCTCGGCGAGCAGCATCCCCAACCCCCTAAGGGCGTTCGTGGTGCCGGAGGACGTCGGCAGCCCCCACACCTCCTCGGACGTGTACAACCCCCCGGCCAAGCCCTACTACGTGGTGCCCTCTGAAGGCAGCCCCTTCACCCCCAAGGGCTACCCCACCGTCCGCCACCCCGACTCCTCTTACCGAACCCAGGACGACACCCTCAACTTCACCGTTCTCAAGAACTCCAACACGGAGCTGGTGGAGGGCGTGTACGCCATGTTCCACCACAGAGACTGGCTCTCCTTCTCCAACCACTACTGGTCGGAGCTGACTGGCAAGCACGGCACCGACTACGGTCACTACTCCTCGGTGGAGCTAGTGCACGACTTCCTGCACGACACCGTCGGGGACACGGGCGGCCATATGTCGTACCCCGAGCTGGCAGGCTTCGACCCCATCTTCTTCTTCCACCACGCCAACGTCGACCGCCTCATCGCGCTCTGGCAGTACTGCTACCCTGACAGCTGGCTTAGCGCCAACACCCTGCAGACCGACCATGACGGGACCTTCACCTTCGAGCCCGACAGCGAGGCCAACGCCACCACCGACCTGACTCCCTTCCGGATCTCCACCACGGACGTCAACAAATTCATCATCTCCAACGACGTTCGCTTCATTGAGGAGCAATGTGGCTATACCTACCCAGAGATAGCGCAGGCGCGCAGCGAGTCGTGGCCCCCGACCCGCATGCTGGCGCACGTGCTCAACCTGTACAAGCCCCCGGAGTCGTACGTTTGGCGGTGGGTTCTGGTGGTGGAGGGCATCTTCAAGCGCGCCTTCAACGGGCCTTTTCGCATCAGAGTCTTCTTGGACAAGCCGGACGCCACTATCAACACGCCCCTCTGCTCGCCGCACTTTGCCGGCACCATCTATGTGTTTGCCAGGGCCAACCTCAACGCCGCCCGCTGCGCCAACTGCGAGAAACGCACATACATGAAGGCAACCCTGGACCTCACCAAGACCATGGTCAGGCTGGGCATCACGACGGCCGTGGAGCTGATGGGGGGCCAGGAGGACAACGCCCCGGCGATGAATCCTTTGGATCGTCCCGGGTCCATCAAGCTCCTGTTTGTGGATCTTGCCGGGAAGAAGGAGCTGGACCGCAGTAGCATCCAGCTTGGGCCCGAAGGCGGGCTGAAGATCTCGCTCTACCTCCAGCAGGGCATCCGCGACGAGGACATCAACGAGTCGCTGGTCAACAACGTGCCCCTCGACCTGACCTCCGTCAAGGTCCTCAAGGCGTTCCCGGTTGATTAAACCGCACGACACTTCTCTGCACGTCGTACTACAGATTACAATAACAGTCGTTGCATCCATCAACGCCTACCTTATTACTAAACTATATAAGAGCTACTTTGTCGCTAGCGGATTGCCCCGCCATCCATATTATCAACACTATAGTATCTTCAGCAATGATCTACATCTCCAACGTACTCGGTTGTATGTTACGCAAGGATCTAGTGATGAGCCAAGCCCATAACAATCCAACCTCACTTATAAAAATGAAAAAGAAAGTCTACTTGCCACTACTCATTTTCAGAATCTTTGCTCAAAAATAGCTCCAGGGAAAGATGGTATGATGTACGTAATGTTGAATATATATCTATATGTTTATGAGACTAGCATGCAGATCTCTCTCTCTCTCTCTCTCTCTCTCTCTCTCTCTCGATTGAGTATGCGTGTCGTTGACGATCAAAAGCGAACAAAAAAAGTCAGAAAAATCAAAACAAGCTCAAGTGCAACTGCCTACAAGTATGTTTGGAAATACATTAATTCTTGGACTTCATCAAATCATCTTGAGGCACTTAATGTAATTTCACAGCAAATCCTTGTATTCATCATGAGAGCTGAGCTTCCCCTTGTGCAAATTATATTGTCTCCCGTATGCTCATCAATCCACAAGGATATGAGGGTGGCAATGAGGCACTCTATTTAGTTTTCCATCTTAGATGAGTCAAACAACCTTAAGAGGAGTGTGCTTAATGAAAATGACCGACCATAAGGTGGGTTGGATGTTCGAGAGGGGTGGAAACTCTCTTTGTATAAAAATGACAAAAAACAATAGAGCAAGCTATTCATTTTTGTGCAAATTAAAGTCGCTCCACCTCTTCTTATCCATTTTTCTTCCTTGCTTGAGAGCGAAGGAGGGATAGAGTGATAATACATGTGAGGGTGAGGGACAAGAGAGATGACACTATCTTCCATTCTTCTAACTATTTCTACATCGCCTTATGGTGAGTACCCGAGTTGAGGGACTTCTTGAGGATCAAGTGAGGGAGGGAGGGAGGGAGAGGGAGCTATCAATAAGCCTTGAGTTTTGGACCACAACAAAAGAGGTGATTTGGTAAGTTCGTGACGTCTCAAACTTGGTCTTGCATTTGTTGCTTTCATGGTTGGAAGAGTGAGTGTATGATTGGTTTGAGAGGAAGGTGAGGTGGCTAGCTGAGAGATGGTTGGGAAACATGGTTGATAACTATTGAGAAAAATAAGAATTTGCCCATTGTTTCCCTTGTTGCACATGAAGAATGACATTTTGCTTCAGTTTTCGAGAGTGAATGAGTTTTAAAGTTTAGGACATTAGACAGAGTCAACCACAGAGGTTCCTTGTTCTTCCCATATAGCAGAATAGGAGGCCATCCTTGATGCTAGGTATGAAGATTAGTTGCTACATGATAAGGGAATGTTTGGTAGGCATGGAGAAGACTATAAGTAAAAGACATACCACAAAACTTAATTTAAAAAAACAAAAAAATCCATCCATCAAAACCCTTAGTCAATTATAATTTCTCAAAGTGGCCCATTAAAAAAATATTTATGCAGGACACATCTTGGTTGCAAAAAGAGAAAACCTATTTGAGCACAAGAGCATGGTTAGGATTTTGAGTTAATTTGATTATTAAAATTTCTTGAGTGCTTCAACCTTGAAAATAAACAAAGGAATATAACTTATGAAGAAACCGAATGAGAGCTGAAAAACTGAACCCATAACAAGAACATTGAAATAAGCAAGTAGATAAGAGCAACAAAGGAAAGCTATGCAATTGGGAGATAGGCAAGAAGCAATTACTTCTATTGGTAGCTAGCCAACTACACCTCAGTGCATTGTTAACAACAAAGTAGAAATCAATCAAACACCCATGCCTCTCTTGATAGAGAAGGATATCCAACTTGTAGAAAAGAAGAGAGCTAGGGATACACAACACTTGAGAGATGGAAAAACAAAGACTCCTATAGAATATGCCTATGGAATTGATAAAATGCATGGGTAGTTCCCTTGCTATGGTTGGGCAAGACCGTAGCCAACTAACCAAGTAGGGCCTAGAACAACAATACTAAATGTTAAGCTCAAAAGATGCAATACATATTATCTTCATTATCTCATTTAAGCAACAGCAAGAGTTAAAGATTACCAAAGTTTTTGTATCCCATCTGCAAACACCCAAACTTTGGGAGGATCCCTATCCATAAATAGGAGACTACCTAGCCACTTTTCTCAATCTCTTCTTTGCAAGTTATACCAATTCTTCCCAGCCTCCATCCATTAGGTGCCTCATTTAGCTTGTGGTCATCTCTAACTATCGAAGTTTAGCTTAGCAACTCCAAGAGGTTGTGTTTTATGTCCACTTCCTATTGCATTTTTAGCACTTTTCTTCATTAGCCTTTGCTCCAATTGGTAGCTAGAGCACTCTAGATCTTTGGTGGTGGATGACCCTCATTGATACCTCTTTAGAGTGCTCCCATGAAACCTAGTGGCATTTGGATCGCTCAAAACACATTGAAAGAATCTTTTTTGAGTTCTTGCTTTCCTTTTCTTGCATGACTTTTGTGCAAATAAATCAAACACGTTCTATTTTAAATCACTTTACAATAAGAAATAATAGTTTATTGTAACATTCCCGCCTATTGATTGTCCAAGTACTTTTTTAGTGGCCCATCGAGAGACGAATCTAAGAAACATTGCCTGGCACTCCCATGAAATGTTACAGGGTTTGTCGCCTAGCATTTCTCGAGTCCGCCTCACAACAAAACGTTCACAACAAAACCCACTGGGATCGACCTAAAATTTGAGTCAAAGTGGTTAAGGTCTCTTGACAGCATTCTAGCATCGAGTCTTGGACATCCTAATTTATGCCAAGATACCCAAGCCGAAGCAGATCCATGCCGCACCTGGTTCAAAGAGAATGGGAAACGAGAGGGATGCGCCGTTCAACCTCTCTACCCGTAGGACATAGTCCCATTCCGGTCCCCTAAAATGGCATGAATCGGGATTCTAACTTAACACTTTCTAAGGGTCAGTTGAGAAGCCTCCTAGTTCTCTAGGACCACCCTACCGTAGGACAGACCCATCGGGGATTCTGCCCACCTACTTCCGTCAATAGGCATTCTTTAGTTATATAATTAGGTCCTATCACATTTATGTGTGACATAATACATTTAAAAACAGCTTCCTTAATTAAGCCTCTTTAGAAAACAGGGTTCCTTCGCGTAATTTATAGCATTGACACGAAAATAGAGCAAGCAGTTCTTTTGGACAAACAAGTCTCTTAACTTATCTTCAAGTTAATCTTTGTCTCATGCCCATACATGAGAAATTATATATTCCTTCTACCCTGCAAAAGTAGCTGGTCCAAATCACATGGCATCATAATTTCCATCCTTTATCTAGATTAATAGGATCTTCCAATGCCACAAACATTGGGGCCGCAGAGGATTTCAACTCCCTTTCAGACTTGGCAAGGGGTATCTAGAGCTCCACTTGATCCGCACCCTGCCTAGGAGTGAAACATTATTCATGTGGTTGGCCTTTTCACCACTCGACATTCGGCCCATGAATCAAGGAATGCCCTTTTCGGATTGATATATGGTGCAATCATGGAGGTGATTCACATGTGCAAATAACCTTTCCTTAATCAAATTATTTAAGAATCAACCACAGTCAAGGCAGACAGCCCTAATATCATCTTCAAAGAAAACATTCCTTTATCCCCATGGCAATTTATCGTCACAGACCCCTATCATGAATTTTCCAACAATCACAAGTAGTTGGAATAATCATCCAAATGACAATCCAACAATCAGTTGAATGTAAAAGCATTTAGGATGTTGTTTGATCAACCAACGAAACCAATTGTATTTTTACAACAATGTGAGAATAGATGCGATAACATTTCCATCCACATATTCACTGTCCCTCCCCTTGGGATCTAGGAACGATACTATGCAAAAATTTAATTAATGATCCCTTCCTTCAGCCAGGGCATATGTTAAGGGTTCAAGTACTATAAATCACTTACATTGATCGATAATCCATCCTTCTTCCCAACAAGTATAAAAGTTGTGGTCTTCACTTTGTTTTCGGGTTTCCTAATCCTTGAGCTCTCCACTTGCCTTTGAGGCCTGGAGATATTGTTTCTATCTAGCCTAACTCCAAATTGGAATGATGAAGGTAGTAGTTATGAGATGGATCTCAAGGCATATTAGTTTTAATCCTTATGATCGTTGTTTGTACTAACTATGCACATCATCAAGATCCCAATCTATCAAACATGGGCTATCAATTCATGACGTTAGCAAGATCTTGGGCAACGACCTAGAGTTTCTTATAATGAATTTCCTTTAAACTGGGTAGTTTACCCCATCCAATCCATCAGGCATGCAAGCTGCAACATATACCTTCAATGTGGCGAAAACATTACTACTAATTTGCAAGAAGGGAAAATCGACAATACCTTGGAACCTTATATATTGTTCATGCTACGTATGAACTTGTCGCATAACATCTAGATGCAATTTACTTCTCTTGACACATGCACCTTGAAGACTCTGTCTTGTGAATATTTGAGATGAAGTTTATCCCTTTCAATGATTTTATTTGGGTACAAGGATTTATGTGAATTTCAATGCACCATATGCATAAATATATGCAAGGTCATTTATAGTTATGGTGAACTTGACGTGGAAGGAATTATCCTACGATCCCCTACGAGCCCATTCACCATCCAAAAATAAATTCAAGCTATTCATTTAAATGAATTCATGCGCATGCCAAAGCGATATAATCACATAACATAAGTGTCATAAGGTTATCTAGCAAAGCACCATTGTCAAATCTATCAGAAGAATGTAACTTAGATAGATAAACTTGATATCCAATAGAATATAAAATGAGCTTGAAGCAATAAGCGGTTCTTGGGTCTTAGCGGTGTGCCTGTGAGAGCACCAACATAAGTCAAGACCCAACCAATGTTTGTGCTCACACATGGCTTCTTCTCATAATGGGAGCCTTACAACTTGGAGTACCATGGATCATTGGTGGCACTTTATGAGGGTGGAACATTCAACATATGAAACATTGCTACAAGTACAACTATGGTTATTAGATTTGTGCCTTATTTCTATTCGAGTAAATCATCCCTTTGAAATATATTGCATTACTTGAGTCTATCTCTTCTTAGAAATGTTTCCTTGTGTGACCATGATACTTTATATACAGTGCACCGAGTATGCTATTTGAATATTTGATTATTCATTCTTTGGTTTTGTATTGACTCTAATAGTGCATTTGGTGGTCTTACTTTCAATATGGTATAGTGCTAAACCCATGATTCTAGCATACCCCTATGATGGGTCTAAGTATGTTAAGACTTAGCTATCCTACAAAGAGTTGGTACAACCTGCTTGCACTTGGCAACCACAACTAGAACTTGGACCTAATTATACATGGAGACTACATTGATCTTTCCCATGTGCATAGCTTTGTATGCATGCGTATTCTCAACTTGGTTCTCTAGAGAATATCTAGTATGTGTATTCAGGGGTGGTCTGAGCATAAGTAGCAATGTCAGATTTTGTCTCCTGAGGATAATTTATTCTTTAGCAATGACAACCTTCAAGCAGAGCAGTCCAATTTGCAACCCCACAAATAGCACTTTGCTCTATTTCTGGACCTTGGAATATGTTTCTTGGTCTGTCAATTGCTCCTGTGACACCTCTAAAGCTACTAGGGTGGTTGTATGTGTTAGATAAATTGGTTGTGATTTTATCCATTCCACCTTGTGGTATTCTAGTGCACACTTGGATTGGTTCCATTTTCAAAGTTCTTTGGCTCATCAAAATCGAGGATCTAGATGCCTTCCTTAAGCAATTTGAGGTGGCATATACCATGAATCGCATGTGGTGGGGGAGCTTGCTTGAGTTCTTGCACCAAACACACACTATACACACAAGAGGAAGATCACTCATAAATACAAGAAGAGAGATAGAGGCCAAAACTTTTTCTTGTTAGTTTTTTCTTATTTCATACACAATACAATGTATGCAAAATATAGATAAGATACAACATAAAGGAAAGTGACTTACTAAGACAAATAGTGTATATTGACTGGTGTTATAATTATGCCAACTATAGATATATGCAACCAACCAAATATACTAAATGATATGTTAGTAGCCATGTGAGGGTCATAATGATTACCGACATGCTAAGTATAGATGTGCAGACCTATCTAACTAGGTGGTCCATCATCAATGTCCCCACATGTTGAGCTTGCCATCTCAACACCCCCCCTCAAGCTCATCAATTATATCTCTGCAACTCCAAGTAAGCTTTGAAATTTTTGAAGCTTCTCTGCATCTAATGCATTTGTGAAAATGTTAGCAATTTGATCCTATGTACTGACATTTATCAAGTCAATCCATTCTATGGTAATGCACCTCAATGTGTTTTGTCCTAGCATGGAATACGGGGTTCCTAGCTAAACATATGCTACTCATGTTGTCATAGTAGTGAATGAAAATTGGACCATCTCCCTATAAATCCAAATCACTTAATAGCTTTTGTAGCCATACCACATCACATGCTACCATAACAGCACCTCTATACTCAGCCTCTGCTCTCAATAAAGCAACTATAGATTGCTTTTTGTTGCTCCACATAACTGTTGTGCTACCAAGAGAGAACTTGAATCCATTGGTAGATCTTCTATCAATCCAAACTATATCTGTGTAACCAAAAATTTGTATATCCTTATATGCCTCATAAAAAAGTCCATAACATAAAATGCACTTTATATACCTCAATATACATCTAACTGCATCCAAATGAAGCTTTCTAGGCATCTGCATAAACTGGTTGACAAGACCAATAACATAGTCTAGCCTTGTGATAGTCATGTAGATCAAACTTTCTACTATCCTTCTTAGTATAGTAGGTTCTTCTATCTCATCCCCAACATTAGCACTCAACTTCACATTTTGATCTTGTGGTACTGAAAGTGGCTTAAAGCTATCATACCATACTTGGACAAGATATCCAAGCCTTGGGGTAGCCATATACCATCATCACATCTGATCATCTCAATACCAAGAAAGTACCTGAGCTCACCAAAATCCCTCATCTCAAACTTCTTCTTCAAAATTTCCTTGATCTTAGCAATCCCACTATCATTATTGTTACTTGTAATAATCAAGTCATCTACATAGATGACTAAAATGACCAAACTTGCATCTCCCTTTCTCACATAAAGTGAGTGATTAACATTTAAAACATAAAATCCAGTGTTGACAAGATACTCTCCAATCTCATCAGACTATACTCTAGGTTCTTGCTGCACCCCATAGAGTGCCTTCTTTAACCTGCACACATATGTGGGATACTCTATATCCTTATAAACTCTTGGTTGCTTCATATACACCTCTTCTTGCAATTCACCATGGAAGAAGGCATTCTTTACATCTATTTGTTGCAAAATCCAACCTTTGGATACTGCCAAAGCAATCACATATCTAACAGTGGCCATCCTAGCAATTGGAATAGATATCTCTTCATAATCTATGCCATATGTTTGAGCATGGTCTTTTGCAACCAGTCTAGCTTTTTACCTACTAATAGAACCATTAGCATTATGCTCAATTTTGTAGACCCACTTACAACCAATAGCTTTCTTACCCTTAGGTAATGATACTAGATCCTAAGTCTTACTGGCTTCTCATGGAACCATATCTTCATCCCTTGCTGCATCCCAATGAGCATAACCAACAACAACATCCTCAAAATAAGTGGGCTCAACATCTTCAACCACATTTATCATATTAGCATAATGGTGAGCTATATAATATTCAAAACTAAATATGTTAATAGGGTATCTTACCTTGCTAGACTTGCGTACCACTAGATCACTCAATAGAGCCTTTACATTACCATGTGCTCTCTATACACCTAGTATCTTGACTGAATGAATACCAAGCTCATCATTCAAAATCTTTAAACCACTAGAATCTCCATCAACCCCCAAGTAACCAACAGATGTATCATTACCATCTAACACTTTTTTCTTTTCTTTGTCTTTACATATAATACTAATAAATACACTTGAAGATATGAGACTACCCCTTAGTCTCCCAAACCAAGGGCTACACTTACCAAGGGCTAACTATAGATGTAGTACCAAATTATGTTTCTAGTCCACTAAGGCTCTGTGATTCTTACTTTTCTTTCTGCACATAACTATCATCATCATCATCATCTTCCAATGTATCACCACTAGATGCATACCAACTACTCATCTCATAAAAAATAACATCTATGCTCACTTTGAACTCACCTTATAACAATGATACTCTTTCTTCTCTAAAGATTAGTCAATAAAAATACATTTTTCATCCTTTATATCAAGCTTCTTTTTTAGGTCATTTGGCACTTGAACATATACAATACAACTAAACACTTTTAAGTGTGACACATTAGTCTTATTGCTTGTAAAGTATTCTTTGGGATCATTCCATGAATTGTAGCCGGTGGGTAGCATCATGAATGGCTTCAAACCAAAAAATATTTTGGTAAATTCTTTTTAGCCATTAATACCCATGTAAACTTTGCAATATATCTATTTTTTATTTCCGTAACCCCAATTTGTTGTGGGTACACTTACAAGTAAATTGTCTCTTTATCCCATAAGATCTCAAGAAGTCATTGAGCTCATTAGAGAGGTACTCTCTCCCTCAATTTGACCTCAAATAGTTAACTTTCAGGCCCATTATTATTTCAATAGTAGCTTTCTTGAACAATCATCAATAAACATGACAAAATATTTGTTGCTACCAATAGATATTTTTATGTAGGTTCCCAAATATTCCCGTATACAACATCAAGTATATTCCTGCTCACATCTTTATCATGTAGAAAAGGTTGTCTTGCCTACTTACCAAAGTGGCATACTTCACACACTTTATGAAATTTTACAACTCTAAAAATAGACAACCCAGTAACCAACCCTTTGGACTATATCAATTTCAACCTTTGTATGTTTGCATGTCCAATACATTTGTGCCATATTTTAATGTTTCCAACCACTCCTTTGCCTTTATTAGCATACATAGTAGGAATTCTAGCATCTAAAGTCAACATGCAACCAACTCTACTTCCTTTTGTGACCAACTTACACTTATCATTAAAGTTTTTCACAAAATAACCTTTTGCATTAAATCAAACTTGTAGCCCTTGGGCATTTGGCCAATAGATACTAGATTCTTTGTGATGGATGGTATATGTAATACATCTGATAGGCTCTTCATTTGACCATCATGCAAGGACAAGGAGACTTTTTCAATGTATAAAATTGGGTGGTATGAATCATCATCTGTCTACACATAACTTGGATTTTGTAAATCTTATATCCCTCCAAACCATTTAGCATAACTGGTCATATAATTAGATACACTTGAATCAACATACCATATATCATAATGTGTGCCCTTTTCTGTAGTAACATTTTTCATATGCTGCATAACAAACAGATGCTCATTTTAGTCTTCATTTTGTTGTGAGGATGATGCATAGTTTTCTTGCTACAAGTTACCTCTATAGATCTCATCCTTCTTAGCATAACATTGGGCTACAATATGATCTGTTTTGCCACAATAATGATAAACAATATGAGAATTGTAAGAACCTTTGTTCTACCATCCACCTCTTCCTTTAGAGCTCCCCCTACCTTTAAAGCTTTCATAGCCTCCTAAAACTTGTGTTTCACTAAATTGTTGATTTAACTTGTTTTCTTTGTTATCACTAACATGTCCCATACCACAAACTATTGAAGAGAAATTTTTATGTCCTATTCCTAAACTTGAGTAAGATTCTTGGATCTATTCACCACTTCTTTCAAATGATTCACCCTACATGTTGATCTCTTTAGTGATCATGAGAGAGACCAACTCATCAAAAATTGAAAACACCTCCCTACATACACAGAAGTAACAATCGATTTCCATGACTTCTCATTATTAAGGCCACCCAAGATAGATGAAACCAAATCATCATCATCAAGTATTGTATCAATAGCTTCTAAGGCTTCTACAATACTACTCACTTTCAAAACATACTCATTTACATATATCTTCACTTTCTTCAAAGTATTCAACTCTTGCTTGAGTTGAATTTTCCATACCTTTGTATTTACTAAAAATATGTTTTAAAAATTTGTCCAAGTTACATGTGAAGTTTTGCATTTTTAATATATTCTAGAATAGTATTATCAATGACTAAAGATAGCCAATACGCCTTTAATTCTTTTGAAGCCGTCGTAGGATTGATAGGCTCTGACTCCTTTTATTCACTTGAAACAAACTTATAGAGGGATTTTCCAATAAGAAAAATTTTCACACAAAACTTCTATGATAGGTAGTTGTTCTTATCTAGCTTCTCAATGATCGGGCTTCCAATGTTCTCTACAATTTTCATAAAATCAATACAAAACAATAAGCAAGTCTTTTGCAACTTTTTACAACAAGTATACACTAGTACACTAAGTAGTCTATTAGCCTGATTGCTCAATAATGCGTATGATCTATAATCTATTTGTAGATAGAACTTGTGTTTTATTCTTGACAAACACCTCAAAACTTACATGTTCAAAATATGTAACCTGTGCATCCACTTTCGATTGACACAACCGAAATTATAATATACCCTAAAATTGCTATTTGCAACCTTACGGATCTGAAATGGATCCAAAAATGACCTCAGATGGCTGAAAAAGAAGTGGATGAGCCTAAAGGCCATCTGTGTAGTATAAAAAATGTTTTTCTTGCACACCAAATCTCATAACAATTTGAGATTTTTGCTCTACCGTACTTTCGGTGCCTCCACAAGCACTTTCCAAGAGAAAGAGTGGAAGAATGGAAGAGCTTCTTACTCATTTCTTGTTTGATCCAATTCTTGCTTCTTCTCCTTTACTTAAATCTTCAAAACTATCCTCTCTTAGTGGTACCACTTTGATACCATGCCACAAATCACATGGTGGGAAAACTTACTTAAGCTGCTACACCAAATGCACACCATACACACACGAGAGGAAGCTTCCTCAAAAACACAAGAAGAGAGATGGAGGCCAAAATATTTTCTTGCCAATTTCTTCTTTTTATTTGACGCACAATACAATGTACAAAAAGTATAGATAAATACAACATAAAGAAAAGTGGCCTACTAATTCATACAATGCATAGCTGACTATACAAATTGACTTGGTGCTGTAACTATGCTGGCTTAGGTAAGTGCAACAAACGATAATAAGTAATAGGTCAGTGGCTATATGAGGATCATAATAACCATTGGCATGCTAAGTGTAGACATGCAGACCCATATAACTAGTAAGTCCATCATCGATGTTCACACGTGCTGAGCTTGCCATCTCAAGGGTATATAGAGTCAATTTTCCTATCCAAGTGTATCTTGCCTATAAGGTGGTCATATTCCAATCATCAATACAAAATGTGTTGGCAACTTGGCTCCCAATAGAAAACAACTAGCCAACATTTAGTGATGCAAAGGTAGCATTCCACTTATGGTTCTAGCCGGATAGGTCAAATGCCCAAAAGCTAGAGAGGCTACGTAGGCTCAAACAAGGTGATGCCACAGTCCAAGGCTGTAGAGCTCATTTTAAGATCTTGAGAGGATGAATATTCCCAAACAACCAACTAGTGAAATATTGTGCTTCTTATATGTGCAATGTTTTTAACTAGGATATCCATAAAGCTTTGGCTTTGGAAGATCTATCAAGTAATTACTTGGAGTATTTCTACTAGCATGCTATTTGCATTGAGATGTTTCTAACTAAGGAAAAGTCAAACAAAGTGAAGAAACTAACCAAATCCATTGATAACTGTCATTATATGGAACACAATGACTCTGATATAGATTTGAACCTAGAGAAGGAGGACTTTGAGGATAAGGATTGCCCAAAGCCCACAAAGTCCAACAGGAAGAACAAGGGCCATGAACCCTAGAGTGGACTTGAAAATCTATAGTCAAAACTCTCTAGTGTACAAAGTGCAATAATCTGGGTCATCTAGTGAATCTATTTTGGTCTTAATCAATGATGGTGTGGCATACATCATACGGTCATCCTCAATATGGAGGTGTGCTAGTACAATACTAGGAACACGTGGCTAAGTTAGTCAAAGAAGAGCTAGATTGACTCCTCTAAGTCAACGTTATTGCTCATGTGGATCAAGTAGAACGGATTTCTCCCATAGTCATTATGCCAAAGAAAAACAAGAAGCTAAGAATATGTGTAGATCACATAAAAGTGAATGTTGCTACTATTCTAGATCCCTTTTCTATTCCTTACCTTGATAGCATTCTAGATGAGATTGCTCGCTATGAAATCTATTCATTCTTAGATGGCTTTAGTGGGTATAATCAAGTTTAGCTTGCTCCCAAGGACCAACTCAAGATTTCTTTCATCGCCGCTTGGGGCATATTTGTATGTATACTAATGTGGTTTTGGGCTAAAGAATACCTTAGCTTCCTTCCAATGGAATATTCAATAAATTTTTGGGTCCTACCTCATAGACTTCATGAGGGTATTTTTGGAAAACTTTAGTATCTTTGGTACCCTCCTACATTTCCATCATCTCGGGCTCTACTTCACTATATGTCTTGAAGTTAATCTCAGTCTTAATTCCATGAAATGTGTCTTTATTATGAATGGTGGTGTTCTTTTGAATCATATTATTTTTTGTGATGGCATTGTTGAGGACCCTAACAAGCTCATTGCCATTACACAAGCTCCAATCCTAGATTCCCCATCAATTGGGTGGCAAATGACTCTTCTCTACCGAGAAAATTTATTTTGTAATTGCAAGGGAATGCCTAAGAATGATCTACTACCATTATTGACTTGACCATTCCCTTGTATTCCATGTGGATCATTCTACTCTAGTCTACTTGGTCAAGTAGTAGAATGTCACTCAAAGATTAGCTAGATGGATTATCTTGCTACACGAATTTGAATTCAAAGTGGTGCGTTGACTAGGAGCACAACATGTGATTGTAGACTTTCTTTCTTGGTTGTATTTTGGAGAAGCTCCTTTGGGAGTAGATGATGACTTTCTTGATGCCAACTATTTTTTGTAGTAGCCGATAGTCCAGATCTTGACCCACCCAATCCTCCCTAGACGTGGTATGAAAAAGTATTGGTATTGTTGGACTCAAGACGAGTCTGAGACCACATCTCGATGGACTAGCCCAAAAAATTGGCTCTCTGGAGTCAGTGTTTTAAATCCATCCTAAGCCAGCTCTACCATAGGACATTATCCGAAGTGTTGTAATGCATCATTCTCCCTATGGAGAAAGATGCGGGAATGGAAGAGCTCATCATGGTATTGCTAGAGGCCAGTTTCAACAAAATTCAAAAATCATGACTATGGTGGCCGACCATGCATGGAGATGTCTACTAGTTTGTTATAAAATGGCATCAGCAACTCAGTCAACCTCTTTCCTAGGATCAGTTACCCTTCTACCTAATCTTGCCTCTTGAACCCTTTCAAAAATGGGGACTAGAATTTGTTGGACCTATCAAATATGTGGCATCTTACACGAAAAAAAAGTACATCCTTACTACAACAGACTATTGTACCAAGTGGGTAGAATCTTGGGCACTTCCCAACAATTCAACAACCATAGTGACCAAGTGCCTCTTCAAATATACATTTATCCACTAAGGTTTTATGTAGAATTGGTGAGTGATTGAGGAAGTCACTTTGTAAATAAGGTCATTGATCATATGACTTCCTTCATGGTGATTCATGAGAGATCCTCTCCTTACTATTTGCAAGCCGATAGCTTGGCCAAATCCAAAAATAAGACCATGTGTAAAATTCTTACAAAGCTGGTCAAGCATCATATTAAAGATTGGGATACCAAGCTCATAGCCACATTATGGGCTTACTGCATATCATTCAAGTTGGCCATAGGCCTCACTCCTTCCAAGCTTGCATTTGGCATCGAGCCAATTATGCCTCTAGAGTTTATAGTTCCAATACTTTGGATTATTGTTGAAGATTGCCTTTTTCCTTCAGAATCCCTTCCCTTTCAGCTAAAGAATCTTGCAGAGTTGGTGGATAAGGATTGGATTCGGAGTTCTTATCTTCTATCCAAAGTCCACTTCTTATAGAAACATCAAATGGATTTCCTCTCTAAGAAGTGGCTCTTTGAGAAAGGGCAAGCAGTGCTCATCTTTAGTACTTGGATAGGCAAGCTTCCAGGAAAATATGAAGTCGTTCTGAAGGTCATGTGTGGCCAATACTTCACATTTTGCTTTTCCCCCCACCGCAATGAATCTAGCCCACTTAGTTCCCACTAGTGATGCCACCCATCCCTCTCCTTCATCCCCATAGGAAATTTCTCATGATAAAATAGATGGACAGCCCAATATAGTTTAGGAGGAGAAGGCAACAACTTCTACAAAGGACGTTCCAAAAATGACACTTGTGAAGACAAATCTACCACCATGGATGTCCCCCAAGATGCCCCCAACCTACCTGTGCAGAGTAGAACCCTCTAGTTTCAATTAGGAAAATCTACACTTTAAGTCTCACTATACCCTATCGGTTTAGTCCTCTTGAGGCCAAAGGCACAACATTGAGGAAGACTTGCAGACTATTAGCTAGTTTCCTAACATTGTCACTAGGACTACCATGTAGGTTGTCCCAATGCCAACCTTGATAGCGTAGTCCACCTCTACCACCATTAAAGTGATAATATCGATAGAGTTTTACCTTGAAATTTCCCCGTGTTGTTTGAATTATGTGGGAGGAGGAATTTTCCAACACCAGCAGAATAGAGAAGTGCAAAAATTCTAGGCTACACTCATAGATCCCTATTCTTAGTTGCCACCCTTACCCCATTTGGAAAATGACCTAGATGTTGATCCCCAACCCTAGCCTTCAGCCCACCTTAGTATGACCACCCTTATAGCCACTAACCTTGAAGCACGCCCCCCTGTTCTTCTCCTCTTACCACCTCTCCATCTACTATAGGCTTGGTAGCCACACTTCAGCAAGAGGCCATCCCCCCATCCCAGTCTATGTTCCCTAAGGCACGCCCACAAAGATTGGCAAGGCAATAGTAGCTGCATCTCCCAGTTCTTTGGATGACAAGATGTTGTAGCTCATGGTAGAGAATGTCTCAATCCCCTTCTAATCCATGGCAATTGGACTCAAGAGGAGAGGGATCATGCCTTATGAACACCCAAGGCACATCCTAGAATCACCCTTGATGACAACCGTGGCTGGTAAAGGTAAGAATGTAATTAAGAAAGAGCCCACAACGAAGCTCCCCAAAGAAGACTTGCCCAAGACTTCTTTGATTTCTCAATAGGCACTTCCTTTGCATACCCCAAATAGCTTTTTCTCATGGAACATTGTAAGGCCCTTCAACAATAGCAAGATGAGGCTCTAGGGCTAGTCGAAGTGCTCCAAAATGACCATCACCAACTGTTGTTGTCTAATGCAGACGTGAAGGCCAAGTACATGCATAACCCTTGGATCAAATGATACATTGGGGTGTTGTCTCTTCTTTTGACCCGATTTTCCCAATCATAGCCACAGCAATAGCCTGACCCCACACTCAAGCCTGAACATCCACTACTCAAAGCCCTACACAGAATAAGTACACCCAATAGAAGAAGTCCACGGAGGAGTCTAAATTAGCTCAGCAAAACACATGGAGGAGATGTCATGTGAGCCTTGCATCAAGTTACATGCCAAGGTGGAGTAACTCAAAGGGAGGCTAACACATACATAAGACATCTCTTCAAAGCATGTCATGAGAGTGGAAGGGGATTAGTTTCAATAGGTTGTGCACATGGGTGCTTACTACTTGAAGATCTTGGCTATGGAACTCTTTGTGCATTGCATTCCCTAGTTGCCCCTCTAGAATAGCATGGATCTCTAGCTCTTACAATACCACATGAATTATAATCCACTTCTCCCTTACCACCAATCCCTCCTGGTCAGCATCCCTACGGTCCTACAAAACTTGGCCCTCTCCCCCTTTGATTTTGCACCTCTCTCATATCTGAATCTGCCACTATGCTAGTCCACAGCCCCAATACGAACACAATCAATAGCACCCTAGGATGATGCCATGTCGATTCAAGTCCTCCATGCATGCCATGTGCCATGTGTAAGTGCATGACAGTTCTAATTGGCGGTCAAAAGTTGCATTCATAGATTGGCAAGTAAAGTGGCAATCAATGCTAACGATAGTGGTGCAGTAATGGAAGATGGCACTTTAGCCAAAGATTGTGGTAAAAGGACTTCAAGACACTACATGAAACCAAAGGCTATAAAAAGAAGTAGAGATGAAATGATGGGGGGTTTCGTGTCTACAATTGTGACCCAGACTGTTTGCCAATATTCTTCCATTTTTTTCCCATTGTATTGTTGTGACTGCAATCATGGTCATTTGATTTGTGCCTTGTGTTTCCCTAAGGGAATCACCCCTTGGAAATGTATTTCATTTCATTGTGCCTTGTGTTTCCCTAAGGGAATCACCCCTTGTGTTTCCCTAAGGGAATCACCCCTTGGAAATGTATTTCATTTCCTCTTTTTTTTGTTCTTAAAAAAGTCTCCCTAAAGGACCATGGTACTTCATATACGATGCACTAACTGAGCTATTTGAATATATGATTATTCCTTCTTTGGTTTCGTATTGTCTTTAATAGTGCATTTGATAGTCTTTCTTTTGATATGCTATATTAATGAAACCATGATGCTAGTCTACTCCTATGTCATCAAGTCTGAGTATGTTAAGACTCGACTATCTTTGTAGAGTTGGTACAATCTGCTTGCACTATGTGGCCACAATTGAAACTTGGACATGATTACATGGGGAAATAGTAGGCCACATGGCCTAGTTGATGGAAGTTCCAATAAGATTTGAGTTTTCATGGTTGTGTGAGGAATGGTGGTGAGGATAGCGAGTCATGATATGACTCCAAAAATCATGCTTCTAGTCCTATCCTCTTGAATGGATCACATACTTCATGTACCTTTGATTGTAGCTATAACATATCATTGTACCATTGTACTAGGTCTTCCACATTAGGTGGCCTTGATAGTGAGAAAACTTGAAAATCATTTTTCACTTTTGTATATGTAAGGAAGCCATTTCTAGATTTTGATGAGTTGGTCTCTCTCATGACCTTTAAAGAGATCAATATGCATGGTGAATCATCTAAATGAAGTCGTGAACAGATCCAAGAATTTTACCCAAGTTAGGAAAGGGGACGTGATAGATCCTCTTTGAGAGGCCATGGTATGGGATGTATTAAGGATAACTAGCAAAACATATTAAATTAACAATTCAATTAAATGCAGATTTCAAGAGGTTGTGGAAACTTTAGAGGCAGGGGGAGCTCTAGAGGAAGAGGTGAAGGATAGAACATAGGTTCTGAAAATTTTGGTATTATTTGTCATTATTGTGGCAAAATAGATCATATTGGAACCCATTGTTATGCTAAGAAGGATGATATCCATAATAGTGAATTATAGTAAGAAAACAATGTATCATATTTATGATAGAATAATGACAAAAATGAGTGTTTATTTGTTTTGCAGCATATGGTAAATGTTGTTACAAGAAAGGAGACGCATGATGATGTATGGTACGTTGATTCAGATACATCTAATCATATGAACTATCATGCTGAATGGTTTTGTGTAATGAAGCAAATTATCAACATGAGAGTTGAAGCCTTCTCCAAATATAAACCTTGTAAATACTTGAGCCAAGAGAGATGAGGGCTTTAGGGTTTAGTATAAAAAGGCAAGAAGTGCTAATGTAGATTTTTTTTTTGGCACTATCACTAATTTTCCAAATCTTCTTGTCTTTTATCTTCTTGTACTTGGTTTGCAGTTCATGGATACATTGTGCTATCTTATGCTCCATGATGTCTTGCATATACCTACGCTCAATAAGAGCCTGATCTCTGTCAGTCAGTTGCATGGTGCAAGATATTATGTCTTTCTTGGGGATACTTTATGGAAAATCCATCGTGGTTGCTTGGTATTGGCCAGAGGTGCTAGATATGGCAGTGATTATGTAGTGCATGTCTCTCATGTGGGAGATTCTATGGTTGCAGTTACATAGATACCACATGCATTGTTATGGCATTGTCGCCTAGGCCATGTACGACACACTAAGATGGATGCTTTATGTAATATGGGCTTATTGCCTGCTCTTCCCCATGCTACTTTCCCTCATTGTACTCATGGTCTCTGCAGAGCCTCTTTGACGGTGATCATGTGAGGCATGCTCCTCTAGATCTAGTCCATGTTGCAGTATATGGACCTATGCCTTCCCAGTCACTTGGTGGAGTGTCACATTTTGTGACTTTCATGGATTATGCAACCCACCATGTTTGGGCTTACCCTTTGGTATGGATTGAGGATGCTGTTACTATGCTTGACAGGTTTATGGATTCTACTATGGTAGCAGGCCTAGATGCTTGCAGATGGATTATGAGAGTCATGCTATCTCTCCCAGCTTACAAATCTCTTATCAGCAATATGGCATTGATTTCTTATGCCCATAGTATTATGGGATTGCTCATGGCATGTGCCTGACTTTACATGCAAAGATTGCTTCTATGCTTACCAAAGCTAGGTTGTCTTATGGCTTTTGGGCTGAGGCCCTTATGAGGGTAGTCTACTTGGTTAATCGGACGTCGTGTTTCTCTTTGGATGTTATTACTCCACATGAGGCATGGAGTGGCATGAGACCCTCCTATGATCACTTAAGGATGTTTGGCTACTAGGCATCTGTCTCAGTATGCCACATGAGCCTATGTCACGCAGATGCATACCCCTTGGTTATGGAGATGGTGACTGTACGGCTTACATGTTTTGGGATTTAGATGCCCAGCAGGTTCTACACAGCTGTCATGCTATCTTTTATGAGAGGCAGACACCTCTCAGGCCTCTTGATGCACGTTCAGTGTGTTTTATGACTGATTCTATAGTCGTATCTCAGTCTTCCACTTTGCTGAGGCCGCATACTATCTTGAGACCGTGTTTGACTTGTGTCCAAGATGCTGGCCCTCTTTCGATGATTGACCTTGGAGAGTCTGTATGCTCTCTGATGCCTTTTATGTGTTGTGCTGATGCTATGCACCACTCTGATGCTTTACAGCCATGCACTTATGAATTGTGTTTCTTGCTTCATGGGAACCAGCCATGGATTGCTCTATTGTCTAGAGCTATGGGATCGCTTATCTCCTAGATGTCATGGACTCAGGGATGCTATACTCTTCTTGTGAGGAGGTTCTCGCCACTTATTGCACAGCTTGCTTTCTAATTGGGCGTTGGGGGTGAGATGTCATGATTTCTCACCCTGTCTCTTTTCTTTTGTTTTGTTTTTTCACTCCCTGGCCCATTAGCCTTTTAGTGGGAGGTTGTTGGGGTAAAAGGCCCTTGGGCCTGCCTATGTACAGTGACCGTCCATATTCTTTATTCATATATATATGAAAGTGCAATAAGGTTGTCATAACATTGTTGACAGCACCTACATTGTGTGTGCTCTTCTCTCCCGCATCTCCTGCATCCCTTTCAATATCGAACTACCTCATCCACATATGGTGGTGCATCCTATACATAAAAATCTATAAAATAATTTGGTGCATCATGCATCATGATATATTATAGTTATGCTTCTCTTACCTCCAAAATCTCCAACACATCTTGCATGAATAGGTATTCAACCTCCTCGATGGTGACAGCATGGAGAGAAGCAAGGGGTGGGTCATTGCTTAGCATCTCAATGAGGCACGGAGGTGGGTGTACAATAGCTAAGCTTTGTGATGCCTCCTCACTCAGATCAAGAGCGATTTCCTCAGGCTCCCTCTCATAATATTGTAGATGCAGTGGCTGAGAGGGTGCATCTATATCTTCCTCACTATCCTCTTGCACATCAATGCACAAAACATAGATGGAAAAGGCTACATCAAGCTCGATAAGATCCATAAATCCACCTAAGAGTAGAGTCTGAGATGGAGCAAGTGAGAGGGTTAGTCTCATCACAAAATTATGCCAATATGCTAGAGCTAGGATCTACCATGGAAAGTGAGCTCTCTAAATTCAAGGTCATGCAAAACCTCGGGTAAATCTGGTCCCCTATAGATCCGTAGCATGTGGAGTTAATCCTTGCAACAACGAAGGTGGGAGTAGTAGCCATGGCACAGAGAAAGAGAGAAAAAAGGAGAGCACAAGTATAGAGAAGTAGAGAATGAAAGTGAAAATGAGTTTGGAGATCTAACTTTTATGTATCAAGGGTTTTAAATAAATATTCTTATAAAATTTTTAATCCTAAAGTTTCAAATTAAAAGCCTAACCATAGATACTTTATTTCAATAATTAAAAACCACCATCAAAATTACTTAAATAGACAAATACTTTATTACACTTCATTATATCCTCAAATATGTTTGGATCGTTGAGTATGTGCAACTCTAACTAGAGCAAATATTGGATTTTTTAAGAAAAAAATCTAAAAGTCCTTCAAACATAACAACTAGAAATCTAAATACTTTTAACATGTATTTTCATTCCTTCCAACAATAGAGCGAGTGCTCATAAAATGAGTAGAAGAGATGAGCTGCAATATATCGTTATATGCAAAGACAATATTCCAAAGGCTATAGAACTCCAGCCTGTAATTTAATTGTGATTTTAACCAGCGCGATTGACTAATTACAACATATATACTCACATGCTTGGATCATAGTAAACCAAAATTATCAAAATTAAAAGTACACAGAAGTTTTAAAAAAATTGTATTCACTCTTTAAAAGAATTTTTACAAGGATTCCACTATCTCAAGGATATATGGAGAAGCACATTGCTTACATGTCAAGGATTGTTCACCACGAGTCTTGACCTTTCTATTATCTGTTAAAATATCGGATCTAGAGCATGGCTATGGAGGTTGAAAGAGGAAGAGTGATCTCATGATGTAACAGACATCAAGACCAACTATCACACGAGTGAATTAGCTTCCAAGAAGGAAGCTTGGACTCATAAACACAATCTTGTGTGTTGACAATGACACAAACACTTTGCTGGAAGTACAAAAGTATTATGTCATTGCATTCAAGATGAGAGCAAGTACAATGCTTTATAGGAATAAACTAGGTTGCACTTTCCTCCACTATGCATATGGGATTCTGTATCCTGAGCCGACACTGCTCCATACAAAGAGGCTAAGCTAGGTGTGATTGCCAATATCTCAAGACCTCTCCTCAATCACAACCAGAGAAGTATAAAGTGTGTAGAGACTTTAGTGAGCAACCACCTGTAAAGTGTGGGCACACCACAAACATGGTAAACACTAGAGGCTGTCACAGAAAAGGATAAGTGTGGGTACCAAAGAAATGGTGGACATCCAGAGGCTATAAAAGGGGCCTCACAAAGTGCACATAGGCTATAGTATAAGGTTACATGATGAGTTTACAAGCGTATGTCAGAAGCATTAGGGCTAGACAATATAAGGCTAAAAAATCCTATCAGAATAGAAGGACTGATAAGGCTTGTTGTGGTCTTCTTCTTCTTCTTCTTTTGCTCCATGGTCCTTTTCTTCTTTAATAGCATCTAGATAGGACTTTTGGGACCTCTTTCTAGCATGATATAATTTCTCTGTGTGCCCAGTCCTTTTGCAAAAGTCACATACCAGTTGAACTTTCTTGACCTTGTACTTGGTACCTACATATAACATTTTTTTAATCTTTAGAGGTACTTGGTTCTTCTTTGGATTTTGCCTTCTTTTCTTCTTCTAGCAACAGGGAGGCCTTAATGTCGACCAATTTAGGACTAGGCATGCTGATCAATGTAGTTGACACATTATTATAGTCATGAGGTAGGCTTTTTAACAACACCCCAATACAAATATCTTCATTCATCTTGAGATCAATTCGTGCAAGCTGAGTTAAGAGACTTTCCATGTAGTTTAAATGATTTGCAAGAGATGTGTTTGATTTCATATCTTGCTTTAAAAATTCAATGAGTAATCCATACTTAGATGACTTTGATTGTGCACCAAACAAAGTATCTAATCTCTTCCATGTATCATTAGAGGTTTTACAGGTATCCACATGGTGGATGTAGCTATCATTAAATTCCAACTTAATGATGGTGTGTGCTTTGTCATCATTCTTTTGGCAAGTAACTGCAAGGTCTGCATCCCAAGGCCTTTTCTCTTTGCCATTGGTAATGGCCCAAAGACCCTTCTTCATTAGGATGATCATAATGCGGGCCATGTATGAAACCCGACCCCTTTGAACCAAACAATTGGAGAGTCTTTTTCCATGTTGGAGCAGCAAATCAACACCAAAACTCCTAGATTTGAGAAGTAAAAGATCTAATTGTGCCAAGAGACACAAGAAATGTAGTGTCAAATAACACTTGATAAGTATCAATAGATACTATGCTTTCAAGCACTTGAGTTTGATGCTTGGATTTCTCCCATCCTTGTTGATTTGATGGAAAGTGCTTACTGGAAACTTCAATTCTCAATGGATTAGAGTGGTAGAGGTTTGGTTTGAGTGGTAGGAGAGAGAAAATGAAGTACGAGAGAAGCTTGAAGTTAAAATGGCTATGACAGATTAGGGTTTGCAGGATAGGGGTCTAGTTTTTCTCTGTGTGTGTGCTCTATACTCAATCATTTCTAAAAAATTTAAATGGAAATGAAGCTTAGATGATGGGATTCCAAATCCCTATGATTGTGGACAACATTGCACTACGTGGGGGGAGATCAGGGCATATGATCAGCATGTGCACAGCTCTTGGATAGAGTGAAAAAATTTCAGCAATGATGAAGCATACGATGACCAATCTTGCACTCTGAGGTGCTAGGAACTAGTGCCTTGAGTAGAGAAACAAATCCTTAGAAGGAAGCACTGAGAAATATTTCTTGTAGACTGAGATATGAAGGCTCAGAGTAGGGTAGGTACAAGTTGGCTATGGTTGCCACAAGGTGAAAGTTGAATATGAAGTTGAAGATGAAGTCATGAGCTACCAGTGAGTTGAACTCAGGCTAACAGAGACTGAGAGAGTAAAGAGAGGAGTTGAGTTGAGCTTAGGCCATGCCCGATTGGGCTCTGATACCATGTTAAAATGTCAGATCTAGAGCATGGCTATGGAGGTTGAAAGAGGAAGAGTGAGCTCATGAGGTAACAAACATCAAGACCAAATGTCATACAAGTGAATTAGGTTTCAAGATGGAAGCTTGGACTCATAACACAATCTTGTGTGTTGACAATGACACAGACACTTTGCTGGAAGTACAAAAGTACTATGACATTGTATTCAAAATGAGAGCAAGTATAATGCTTTATAGGAATAGACTAGGTTGCACTTTCCACCAATGTGCATATGGGATTCTATATCCAAAACCCACACTGCTCCATACAAAGAGGCTAAGCTGGGTGTGATTGCCAATATCTCAACATTATCTAACTTGAAATTAGAAGTTGCAGAGGGCCTCATTGGACGTTAATTGGATTTCTTGTCTCAGAAAAGAAATGGGCCAATGACTCTCTACATTGACTACAAAAGTATTATGACCATTCCACAAGATATCCACATCTATGAGAGCTGTATGTGTCTCATCTTGGGTATCTTAATCCAAGCTTATCCGGTCCCCTCACAAAAGTTGCCATCTTCTATATCAAAAGTGAGTGCATATAGTTTTTCTAGTGATGAAACACCTATAATTAAAACAAAAATAATGGTAGGTAAATTTGACTAACACAACAATTCATCTAAGCAATACCTATATCAATTAAACCAAGGCATACAATTCAATAAGAAAGATTTACCTGAATGTAAGATCTGATTGGTTGACCTTGCAACTGATCTCTCATAAAAATGTGCTCTTTTGACCTGCCATGACTTGCCCAATAGCTAAATAGCTAACTCATCCATTCTTTAGATGGACACTTGCATTGATAAGTAATCTTCGTTTTCTTCAGAACCTCACATACAGTGAAAATGGAATAAACCAACTAAGATGCACATCTTTGGAGCCTGTGGTAGGTTTCATAGCACTATTGATGTCACATTTTATCTTCAAATTACATACTCCTAACAACTCCAAGCTATTAATCAATCATTCACAACTAGATAATGGCGGCAATGGGACATGCTACACTCTCTGACTTTCTACTACATATAATGAATTATAAAAAGAGATATTTTGAGTTGCAAGTTGACTTGTAGAGTTATTATCATAGATCAAGGAACCTATGTCTTCATGCCAAACATGTATCTTTTGAACCTTTTTCGGCAACTAGGAGACAACATCAATAATTGTCAGAATGTGAGGTTTGGTTTAAAGGTATCTAGATCTCTGACCAGATCGTATTCCTTAATAGGATCCACTGGCTTCTCTAATCGGTTAGGAAATGGGGCAACACCCATTTTCATTTTTCTTTGTTCTTTCAATAGGGGCATCATGGGGACTTCTTTTGCCACTTGTGGCACCTCCTCCTCTTCTATCTTGTGGACCTATGGTCCTGTCTCTGGAACTGTCTCTGTGACTCTCTATGGCACTGTAGTGCTTTGTATGGCATTGTCAGGCTCTTTTCTGTTCTGTTCTTCTGGTGGAAGATTGAACTTCACTGTTCTGGCAGGAGGATTATTTTCTTTCTGGATAGGTGGTTCCTTCTTCTTTACACGTGTGGTGGCAACAACTTCCAATTCCACTAAATTGGAGGTAGGCTCTTAGGCCTTGGCTGGACTATCATTAGCACAGTTTTTCACTGGGACTGGGCTTGGACAGTCTTTTGTAGTGTGGCCTTCTCCTTTGCATCGACTATATAAGGGCTTGTAATCCACTGACCTTTTGGGATTTGGATAATTTGATGAAATGTGTCCCTTTTCTCCACATCTGTAACACTCTACTTCTGATCTCTGACCACCGCCAGACTGTCTTCCTCTGTAACTTTGAGAGGGAAACCTCCTTCGACAGAAATTAGGACCAAACTCTCTAGGCTTGGGTCCAATATCCTGTGTTGTCATTTTAGATTCCAGCAAGTTGAATCTTGCATCTTCTTCCTTCCTTCTCCTATCATGCATCTCCTTTAGAGAGCAAATATCCTCTGTATGGTTCTTCCGCAAAAAGTAGGAACATAAATCTCCAGGAATGGTTGGTTTTCGTGTACATTCAATGGATAAATGGCTTGCTTGATGACACTCACCACACCAAGTATTTGACCGCATCATATCTCTTCCTGCTCCTGCCACATTGGATATGCTGGCAGTATTCACTTTCAGCGTCTGTAGCTGCTCTGTAATCACATCCATCAACTCCTTTTTTACATTTGCAACTGAGTTGGATAAATAATCCTTCAAGCTTTCTCCTCCTGAGGTACTGGCAGTAGGGTTTTGAGGAGTCTCTGTAATCACTGCATAAACAGGTTGGGCTGGTGTAGAGGGGTCTCTGTTCTAATTCTGATTCAGAGCTCCTATTTGAACTTTTGCCTGTTGGCTCCAGTTGTGGTAGGGTTCCACTGTTGCTGCTGATTTAGCATGGAGGAAAATGGTTGGGACCATTGTTGTTGTGGTTGAACCATCATTGGAGGCATTGATTGTGGCCACTGTGGATTTGGTGCACTGTACTGTGATACTGGGGGCATCTGTTGGTAGGGGTAGGGGACAGTCCCTGGGACTGTATTTGGTGGGTACATCATTCCTGGCATCAGAGGAGGTAGGACTCCTCTTCCTGGATTCATCGCTAATCTAGCTTCCACTTCATCGTACAGTCTGGCACCTTCTGTTGCAGCTTGCAGTGTGGCTGGTCTTTGCAGCTCCACAAACTTACGAACTTCTGGTTGTAATCCTCTGAGAAAAACCCCCTTTTGAATGCCATCATCTAGATTATGGTTAGTCCATCTCTTCAGGATGGATTCCATTCGTGAGACATAAGCTTCTACTCTTTCTCTAGAGGACTGACTTAAATTCATAAATTCCTCTCGCATCCGCTCTTCAAAACCTTCACGCCTGAATTTGGTGAGGAAGGCTAACTTCATGACGTCCCATGTGCCAAAAGTTCATGCTGCTTGTCTCTCATACCACTGAAGTGCCGCGCCCTTGAAAGTAGCGGGGAATATTGCTAACCAATGCACTTTGCTACATGAAGATCGGGGTCTTCATTGTACTCTCCCTTAAAAACTGGCAATGGAACTACATTCGCTAGCCTGTCATCAATATTTCCAGGATGGATCTGGCTTGGAAGTGGACCTCCAGCAGGAGGAGGAAGGGCTTGATGTGCCATTGGGACTTCTGTAAAGAGTTCCGCAAGGGCGTCAAAGGCGGCTTCTGCTGTGAGCTCATTCTCAGCTTTGATTTTTGCTTTCTCTCTTCTCACGTACCTCTGGACTCATTCTAATGCTTGCCTCTTTATTGTGTCATTCATCAGGGGGTTGGCTCCACTCTATTGTTAGTGCTCCATAGAGGGATAACACAAGGCTTCAGTCTCTAGAGAACTCTCTTCCCAACATTTCTTCTACTTCTTCCTTTTCAACATCTCTGAATTCTGCTTTCATGCCACTGCACAGAGGAAGGTATTCAGTTTTGAAGGTGTCAAAATGCATACGTCTGAGCATTGTGGTGGTACCATCATCATAGTAATGCCAGCTTCTGATGGTTTCAACAGTGTATGTTGTGAACAACACTCTGTCTACCAAATTCCAGTTGGGTTGCCAATTGAACAAACAGAAGATTATCAGAATACCAAGCATCCCACGTATCTTGTTGTTGAGCATCTACGAACAAATTCCAACTCTTTTTCTTCTTGTCTTTGTGAACCTCTACAGACCAAGACTCATGAAGCTTCTTCACAATCTCCCACTTGATGATGTTTGGAAACTTCTCAATGAATGCCAAATCTTCCATGGATGGTCATTCTCTCTGTTTCTACTCTTCAGTTTGTTCCCAAACAGTTTTCCACCAAGATGTAAGTTTCTGCTGCTTCAACAGGAAGAGGAAACTGTCCACCACATAGAGCATGCATCATGATGGTGATGTGTTTCCGCCATTGTGGGATGAACTTCTTGTGGAAAGTGGCTTTGATGATGAGAAATTTCAACTCTTCAGTGGAAGAAGGAACTTTACAAACATCCATTGAATCCTTCTCTTCTTGGTAATGCTATTTCCTTCATTTTCAGCCTCTTCTGGTGCTTGTTGATGGCAAGTTTCCCCGGCTGCGCACCAAAAACACAGAGCCCCAAGAGGAACACCGAGGAAAAGGGAATTCTATTGTAAGAAAATATATATTGTAACATCAACAAGCTTGTTTATTAGGTTTTATATGATCACAATGGAGAAAAGAACACTAGGCACAACAAATCTTCATGTAGCATCATGTAGATCTCCCACGGATTTGATAGAATCAACCATATTCTTCAATATCTTCACAAAATCCATCAATATAACAAAGAAAGCAAAGGAATACGCCATCTTTAAATGGAAATACATCACATAGTATTCATCTTCAATATCTTCATAGTCTTCTCTCTCAATCTCTCACATACAATCACTCTGTTTCAGTAGAATTGACTATCTCTGACTCTCTCTCTCTCTCTCCATCAATAATACATCATCTCATCACTACAATCTCTCATAATCACTCAAAATAATCCTTCTTAGATCGTGGATACTCCTCCCAAGAGGTATGTCTGATATGAAGAGTCACCAGAGCCACTACAGTGTCCTTTCATAGCTCACTACTATCACTTCACTCCAGTCTTTACTTGAGTCTTCAGCAGCTACTTCTTTCACTTCTTTTAGCTCTTTTGCACTTGTATTCACCTCTTTCCAAGGCTAGAAAACTTTCCCAAGCTACATTCTCATCCATCAGAACACATACAGAAGCATACAGAACAGTCACAGTGCAGCACCAGAACAGCTATAGTACAGTTACAGTACAGAGACAGAAGCTCTACAGAAGGTCTACAGAAGGTTACAAAAGGTCATCAAAACCTCATAATTAATACTCGAACCATTCCAAACTCTCAAAAACTATTCAATAAGCTTTCACAAGATCTCAATCTTCATCAATCATCAATCCATGCTTCATACAGAAGACAATCAGAACAAAACAGAAGCTATAGAGAAGGTATACAGAACCAATCAGAACCTATCAAAACATCATACAACCTCATGTCTCCACTGAAAATCATCATGAACTTCCAAAACATAATCAATATCATCCAAAAAACTCTCAAACCACTTCCAAACCAATCAATCATCTCATAAAATCAACCATTCATCTCTAAAAAACAACAAAAATCAGCCAAAAAACAAGTCATTTCAACTCTCAACACCACTTGCATTTTTGCCACTGCTAGATGCATTCAATCCCAACTTGATTTCTTCTGTAAGTAGCAATCCAATAAGCTCCTCAAAGTCAGGCGTAGAGCCTCCCCTAATGGAAATAGAGGTGTTCAAAGATTTGAAAGCTGGTCCAAGCCCATTTAGTGTCACTAATAATAAATCATCATCATCAATAGGTGCATTAATGGATGCAAGGTCTTCTGAAATTTTCTTGATTTCTGTCACATAGCACTGATACTGCGATTGCCTCTCCATGCACCATGTAATCTCTGCTTAAGTTGTATCTTACGAGCCTCTGTACATGTTCCATACATTTTTTCTATGATTTTCCATGCCTCCTTACAAGTGCTTGCCTTTTTTATATGAGGGATCAATGTTTCTGAAATACATATGGAGATCCAATGCAAAACCTTCCTGTTCTTCCCAGTCCAATACTTGTACGCTTTCTTTTTCTCTTCAGTTGGATGTTCGAGAACTTCTGGACATTCATCATCACCTGTTATGAGATCCCATAGACCTCTACCCATCAAAAAATTATCCATCCTGTAGGATCAAACACTATAGCTGTCTTTGGTCAATTTGTCTCCCACGATCTGAGTGATCTCTGCCGTGTCAGACATTATGACTGCTGCAAATTCAGAAGAAAACAACAATACAATCTGTCCAGAAATGGTATTCAGCAATATGATTGTCATACATGTGTCCAAAAACTGACATATACATCCATCCATGATGCCAACATGTCATACATTCAGTTCTCAGCAAGAAACATCCAAATCGGATTCCACACAATGTCTGTACGACCCAAAATGCATCAAAACATGGGTCTAAAGTTGACCACTTTTCTTGCAATCTTTTTGTGTCAAACTGAAAGTACTTGTCAAGTTGAAGTTGCAGAAGATTTCCCAGAATTTTCTGAGTAAAAATTTGACCTCTAAACAACTAATTCAACACTGCAAGACATTAATGCAGCACAACTTTCCCTTGAGCAAACAGAACCATGTATAATGCTGCAAACACCCAAGAACATTGAAGGCCCTTCCATAGGCCCGTTGTTAAGGTCTACCACCAGTTTACTTCTAGTTGCAGCATGCCTTTCTGATCAACATCCATGATTTTGCACACATAACCACTTTTTGCCACTTGGAACAACTAACCAGCCAACTTACAACTTCTGCCATAGCTCAGCATTGAGCATATATGTATGTTGCTACAGACCTGTTTTACAATCTGATGTTTCTTCCAAAATGCCTGAAAGAATGTGACAATAATATGAAAGTAGGGTGGTTTCTTCATACACCATTTCCATCTTCAGAAATATATTGGACTTTACCATCACGTTTAGAGCTTCTTAAAGCTGTGCTTTCAGCTGATCTGATAGGATTCCACACTTATGATTATGCCAGACACTTTGTGAGCGCCTGCACCCGTATTCTTGGCGTGGAGGGTACACCTTCAGGAGTTGAGGATCATCCTTTAGGAAAACTCACCTGAGTGGCGGATCCAGGAGTTTGCAACTACCTTCTTCTCTTACCACACAATCCTTCCTTTTGGCTTTCTAACCGCCTTAACAACCTCCTGCACTAATGATTTTCACTTTTTCTTAACCACCAGCTCCTCTAAGATACCTTCAGGTTTAAGAGGACCCACCTGAGTGTTGGCAGCTTCGACCCTCTTGTCAACCACACTAGGCTTAGAGTTAGCTTTGCTTGTACTTGGGTCATTATTCTAAACCTCTTTCATTTTCTAGCCCCTAGTGACAACTCTTACATTCTTAGAGGCCACATTCTGGAGGTGCTTTTATCAAACTAACCTCACTAGGCATTTCCTCTAGGATAGCTTTTTCCCTTAACATGATTTACTTAGGGCCCTCCCCTTGAGTATTCGCATCATTTACACAATGATTCACTAGCCCAAGTTGTTGATTGCCTTGCCAAAGTCAACTAATTCTACAACAACATGTATTAGTTATATGTCCTAACTTCCCACATATACCACACTTCACAAGAGAACAATTTCGTGGGAGGTGCTAACCACCACACCACTTACAACTAAATCTTGATGGACCCACATCATTAGGCTTTCTATTTCCCATCAAATTTTGCTAACGTTTTGAAAATTTAACATCCACTACTATTTATCAATATTGCTCAATAATCATTTCCATCTAATGTTTCATCATGTCCTTGACTTCCTCTATAATATTATATGTAGAGGATTTGTAATCAAAGGCATAAGCAGTCACCCCCACACTAGGTTTTACAATCTATAAAGGGACTAGTGTCTATAGAGGCCCTTGGTTTATAGTGGTGGGGGCCTACCTAGTGCTCATAGGCATCATAGATTTTGGTTGATTTGGCCCCATAGGAGTAGGTAATTGAGGCAACCCTCGATTTAGGATCCCTTGACTTTGACCCATGGTGTTATTGGGTAGTACAAGTATTGAGTTATATCCTATTAGTGCCGCATTTGGCACTATCCTAGTCATTGAGAGGGCTTGCCTTGCTACTACATACACAACCTGAATTCTTGACTCGACACTGTCAACTACTATTATAGCTACATCTAAATCATTCAGTGTAGTGTTACTCAAGTGTGTTGGATTGTAAAATACAAATCTCTCAAGAAAAAATACAACTGAGCAACAAGGGGTAATTGAATGTTGTTAACCAAACAACATATTACTTTGCGTAGCTTTTGAGCATACACTTTCACACTCTCATTAAACTATTGTTGAGTCTCATTTAGGGCGGCATGTAGCCAATATTGACCCCTTTATAGGAGAGAGCTCCCTACAAAATATAGTGTAGAACCCTTGCATATTTATAATCAAATCTGGTTGCATAAGTCGATAATACCACTAGGCTACATTTCCTTTAAGGATCATACTAAAGAATATCATAAGATGTGCCTCTTCATTGACTTGATAGTTGAACATCAATTTCTAAAATTCTTTTATATGCCATCCCAAAAGATATAGGAATACCACTAGTGACAACCATGCTTGTTGGGACTCTTTCTATTGCGAGGGGTTGTAAGACCCCTAACTCCAAGAGCTATGGGAGTAGATCAATCAAGGGAGTACTTGCAAAATATTTTCACACACCTCCTTAACCACTCTTCACTTTCCTCTCATTGGATACAAGAGACCTCTAGTTTTCTTTCTCATTCTTGCCTAAGCAACTCTCTCTCTTTGCTTCGAAAAGTGAAGAGGCATACACTCAAGAACCAAGTTTTAGGCCCTCTTTTGGGAATCCTAAAGGAATCTTTTGGGACCTAAAATGGGCTCAACAATGGCTCTCACACACTCAAGCTCATTGACAAACTCACAAGACCAACCTCCACTATCCTATAGCCATGAGTGACTGACAATAGAGTAGGAACTCTCTCTCTAAAACTTGACACATTACATTGTAGTCCAATCTCCTAATTGCATGTCCCAAACTCCAAGCAGGAGTGCCCAAACTGAACGTGTCTAGTCACCACATAAACATCACAAAGGCACCTACTCAGCTAATTGCCACGACCTCTAGATACCAGTGATCTACCTCATTAGAGATTTGACCCATCGGTCCTTACAACTGGGATTTGACCCGCTAGTCCTCATTTTTTAGCACAAATGTAACACTTACTCTCCACTCATTCTCACAAGAAACCCCTTTTAACCCTCAAGATTAATCAGCTTCTTACATCTCCTTACCCACTCAGTCAATATAGGAACCAAGTGCTATATACCAATATATGCATTAAAATGCTTCAATGCATAGTGATCATGAGACTACCCAAGCATTTTTAATGTGAGAAAACAAGAAGTGGGTGTAGCAAACAATCCTTTATAGAATTTCATGACTTTCAACTACATATTACGTCAATGTTGTATACATCCCAAAAGCACCGAGTGCTTCTCACTTTTGTTAGTTTTGGGTGCATATTTCACACATAATCACCCTACATATGATGTACAAACAATAAAATTATTTTTTAAGTATTTTTCATCGTAATTTAACATGTTCTTTCATTTAGATTACTATGCATACCCGAGGTCCAACACCCAATGCTACCAATACGCATGTTTCATGCTTAGAAACCTTAATTGTTTTGAAAATTAAAAAATGTATGCTTTTTAAAATTTATAGGTTTACTATACCATTATTAGTATTTTTTCATCTATTTTTTATTTTATTTTTTATTTTTTATTTTTATTTTTCTTAATTTCTAGCCATTTTATCCATAGAAAATTAAAAAAACTCAAAAAAATCAATGTTAAGTACTAATGATTATCGTTATATGTTTCTTTATATGTTTCTAAAACATTTTCTCAATTGGATTTTATTTGCTATACAAAACTAGGCCACTTACTCGTTGACTACCTACACACCATTGCATGAAAGAGATGTCGAATGGTTCCCAAGGCTGTGTTCACGTGCTTGAGAAGCCCTCCACGAAGACCAACAACATGTGACTAACCATTTCTTTCACATAACTCTAACCTCTTCCTCTCTTTCACCCATCCCCCTTCTCTCATAAGAATAGCCATTATCCAAGAGGAAAGAGAGGAAAGAGAAAGACTAGAAAATCAACATTTCCATTTCTTCAAATGAGTCCATGAAATGTAGACGAGTGTGTAGAGGAGGCTTCATTTCTCCTATTAATCGTGAAGAAGATTAAGCAAACTATGGGCAGTGATCAACGGAAGTATGAAAACATGATGCCCACTTTTATTGCTCTCTATTCCTCTCTCTCCAAGATTCTTGCGTGAAAAATTGCATACATTAAGTGCCCCTTCAATCTTTGGTCCGTGTCTCATAAAAATTGGTCCACATCCCTTCAAATCTTGGCTCGTTTCTAAGCAACCGCCTAGGCTCTGCCTAGACCGTATTCCTCCACAAATTAAGGACTCATGGCTTCAAATTCTGTCCCATATGCATGGAGTTAATGCCAAAGTGATGGTCGGATGCTTTGTTGTAATGAAACTATTTCCCACAGGAAACCATTAAACTAAAAATACAAGAAATAGACATAAAATGCCAAGAAACCATAGCCAATATGGCTAGGCATGAAATGATATTACCAATGTTAGTTGAGAATCAAATGATGAGTGGCTACATCATAGTATGCACCCCAAGCTATGATGGCCAAGAGTATTCACCCTCTTAGATGGTGGGAGGTTGAGACCTCAAACATGTAATGTTTGTAAAATGGCAAAAAGATCATTCACATGTTACATCTCCACCTTTTATACTTAACCCTAGCCTACCCTAGACTAAGGCATTTATGCTTTATTACAAGCCATCCCAACCTAAAAGAGCTTTGTCCTCAAAGCTGGAATTGGGACAATTTACAAGGAAGGATTACAAGGATAGCTTTGTAAGTAATGAATCCATGCTGAAATGAAACTCCAAGTTGAAGAAGATCTCATATGTCAATGTAGTACAAGCATGAAATCTGATTATACTACTGGAAACTATCGAAAAATAGGCTATTCACAAGAATGGCCATAACTTGAGAAAGAAATGTCCAATCACCATATATGAGCTATAGAAATGTAAAGGAAAATCCCTAATATCTAGCCATGCCATAAAAATCTGATTTTAATGACCGTAGGGAAATTGCTTTTATGACAGAAATCTAATATAGCAAGCTGTCCTATTCAGATATTACTCTGTTTCCTACAAAAGCCGTGTAAAAGAATCAAGATATGATGATGGTTTTCAAGTAGACTCCTCCATGGGCAAAACCTTGCCATTTAATAAGGTATTCCAGCAGTGAACGATTCCTTGAAACCTTTTCTATTTTACCAATAATCTTTTCACGTTCATAAATGATGAGACCATCTTCATCTATGGGAGGTAACTCCTCTAAAACCTTTATGGCTAGACCCACATATTTCTTGAGTTGGGAAACATGGAAGGGCAAATGAATCCTTGTTGAAGAAGGCAAATCAAGCTTATATGCAAGATCACCAACTCGTTTGAGGATTTGATAAGGCCCATAGTAACAATGAGCCAACTTATTATGACCACTTTTGAGAGAAGAATGCCTAGATTTAGTCATTTTGAGAAATACCCAATCTCCTTCTTCAAACTCCAAAGGCCTCCTCTTTTCATCAGTATAAGCCTTCATAACATCTTGTGCCTTTCTAATGTTTTCTTTGCATTGATGTAAAAGAGCTTCTATTTTCTCAACTTCAGCCTTAGCTTGTGGATTCATGTCTTTATGAAAGAGAGCTGAAGGTATTTGCACTTTGTATCCATAAAGCGCTTCAAATGGTGACATGCCAATGCTCATATGATGAGTATTATTATAACAAAATTCAACAAGATGTAACCAATGACCCCACAAAGCTTGAGTATCATGGAAAAAATGTCGAAGATAGACTTCCAACCATTTATTAACACACTCCATTTGGCCATCAGTTTGGGGATGTTATGCCATGCTAGGAGTCAAAATTCTTCGCATAGAAGTGAACAAACTCCTCCAAAAACTTCCCATGAACTTACTATCACGAGCGAATATGATCTTCAGTGGCATACCATGAAGCTTGAAAATACATTCCATAAATTGTTCAGTCACTTGCTTTGCTATAAATTGAGCTTGAGTAGGGAGGAAATGAGCTGATTTAGTCAACCGATCTACCACCGCATAAATGCTATTCCACCCTTGCTTTCCCACAATAAAATCCATCATAATATCAATCCACTTGCCTTTGGGAATAGGGATTACTAATTGAAGTGAACTGCTGAGTAGAAGAGAGGAATCTTTATTTTGTTGACACGGAAGACATTACATAACATAATCCTTGGCATCCCTCCAAATGCTCTTCCAATAGAAACTCTTATGGATATTGTCAAATGTTTTGAACAATCCATGGTGTCCCGCTAAAGGTGAAGAGTGCATCTCATGCAATATACAATCTTTGAAAGAAGATTGTGGTGTCTAGAAGACTCTACCATGATACCATAAAAGACCATTGTGCCATTTGAAATCAGGATACTCTTCTCCTTTGCGTTGCTGAAATTCCTTTATCATCTTTGATGCTTGCTCATCAACCAAATACTCCTCTTGAATATCATGGATCCAATCCTTATGCACGATTGAAATGGTAGAGATAGAACATGCCCACACTCTTAATAAGGCATTCGCCACCACATTGTCTTTTCTAACCATATAAGATATCTCAAAGTCATATAATTAAAGAGTAGCTAACCATCTTCGTTGCTTGGAAGACAAATTTGTTTGTGAAAGAAAGTATTTCAGTACACGATGATCGCTTTTGACCTTGAAATGGCTGTCATAGATGTAATGATGCCACTTTCTGATAGCCACCACATTGTCTTTTCCAACCATATAAGATATCTCAAAGTCATATCCTTGAAGAGTAGCTAACCATCTTCATTGCTTGGGAGACAAATTTGGTAGTGAAAGAAAGTATTTCAGCACATGATGATCCCTTTTGACATTGAAATGGCTGCCATAAATGTAATGATGTCAGTTTTTCATAGCATGTAATATTGCTAACATCACTTGCTCATAAACATGTAATTGACGCTCGTTGCCATCAAGCTTTCGGCTCTCATAAGCTATGACTCCATGGTCTTGACATAAAAAAACCCCAATTCCTCTTCCACTAGCATCCGCACATATGATAAACTCCTTAGAGAAATCTGGGCATACAAGGATAGGTGCTAAAATTAAGAGATATTTCAGCTCATTGAAACTTTGATCGGTAATGGAGACAAAAAAGAAAGCCTCCTTTTTGAGTCTATCCATCAATGGAGCCGCCACATGTGCATAATTCTTAATGAACCTCCTATAGAAGGATAATAACCAAATGAATCCTCTTAAAGAGGTTGCATTCGTAGGAGTAGGCCATCCTTTAATACATTTTACATTATTGGGGTCCACTTTGTTGCCTTGCTCTCCCACAACATGACCTAAGTATTCAACTTCATCTTCCATGAAAGAACACTTCGTCATCTTGGCAAAGAGTATGTGTCTTTGTAATGTGTCAAAGACCTCTCTCATATGCTTCAAATGATCATCCTTGGATTTTCTATGGATTAGGATATCATCAAAGAAAACAAGGACTGTTTTGAACAACAAGGACTGTAATATTTTATTCATGAGGACTTGAAAAGTAGCGAGTGCATTGGAAAGTCCAAATGGCATAACCAAGAAGTGATATAGTCCTCTTTTAGTCCTAAAAGCTATTTTGAACTCATCTCCTTCCTTCATTCGAATTTGATAATAACCCAATTGAATATCTATTTTGGTGAAGACCTTTGCATCTTTAAGTTCATCCAAAAGATCATCAATTCGGGGAATAGGATACCTATTCTTGACCATTGACTTTTTCAAATCCCAATAATCAATACACATGCAAAACGATCCATCCTTCTTCTTGACTAAAAGTATCGGACAGGAAAGTGGTGATTGACTTTGCTGAATTAAACCCATTTGTAGCAATTCTTTGACTTGTCACTCCACTTCTTCCCTTTTAAACTTGGACAAGCGATAGGGAGGTTTGTTGATGGGCTTTGTGTTAGGCAACAAATTAAACCTCTCACTTTGAAGGTAAAGATGATGGTGGCTGAAATAAATCCTTGTATTCCTCCAATAGCTCTTCCAATCTTAAATCTATTTTCTTTGAAGAAGAAGATGGCTAATTTTTTGAGTGCCCTTCATCTACTTTCGCAAGCAAAAGAGTGAAGATACATGACTTGGCATTGATTTCTTTTCATAATTTCTTCATGGAGATGAGTTCTATTTGTTTGTGGTCTATGCCTTTCAACTCTATGTGCTATCCTTGCCAATTAAATCCCATTTGCATTTGCTCCAAGTCTAAGGTGAATTTTCCAAGTGTTTTCTTTCAATTACATCCAATAACAATGTCAATAGACCCCATATCCAAAGTGATCAAGTCTACTTTTATTATGCAAGAGGGTGATAGCTCAATTGAAGTACATGGACACACTTCTTTACTAGACTCATATGTCCCATTGGCAACTTATATCCACAAGAAAGAATCCATATCAATGGGTAGCAACTTCAGCCCATTCAAATATTTGGTGTTGACGAAGCTATGAGTGCTACCCGTATACACTAAAATTGTTTTCTTGCTTAAAAGAGTATCTTCATTGTCTAAAAACTTGCCCATATTTTGTAGGTTGATTGCAAATATTATTGCCCATACTCCTTTGCTAGTAATTTCCTACATCTCTCTTGTACTTCAAGGAGTATCTTTCAGTCAATTGTATGGCCTCATGTGATGTTTTTGGTTGTTGAGCTCCTACCTCCGATGATAGGGCAGGGTCAAAACTAAAAATGTGTTTATTCAGCTTAGCAATATTTGAAATGCCTTCAACATACATGGAGAGATTCAAGTAGGTGTTGGAATAGTCTCTAACGGACATTTCTCTTTGAGGACATGTATACCATCTTCTTTTAAGCCTTTCATTTTCCAAAGGAGAAACAAAGATATCAATCATTGCTTGCTTGAAATCCTTCCAAGAGAGTTTTGTCGAATCATGTGCATGTAATGCCACCAGGTATGGGCATAACCTTCAAGATGAAGAGTTGTGAAATAAAACTTAGCTTCTTCACTTCTAGGATAAAGGGTGAAGTACAACTCAAGCTTATTAATCCACTCCTCCCATTCGAAACTTGGTGAAGCATTATCTCCTTTGAAATTAGTGATATTGATCTTTTCCTTATATTCGTTTTCATTGTAAGATGCTTGCCCATAAGAAAGTTGTCTCTATGAATCCTTGTTCCATGAATTTTTCCTAAAATTAGGTGGCCCAAAACCATGAGATGTAGGTTGACCATTTGAAACATGCTCTTGGTTTGGGATGTCATGGACTGATCTTCACTCATCATACCTTCCACCTTCATGAACTTGATTGTTGATGACTGCTTTTTTTTTTGTACATTTGAGGGCGTTGATGATAAAAAGTATTGTAGAAGGGGTCACATCCATGATAATCATTATCCAATCGAGTGTTGTCTTATTTTTCTTCATGTCTATGATTATCTTTTGGCTACTAAACTGAGGCCTTGGGGTATGGATGCCATGGATTTGTGAATGATGATGGTTGCCCCTCACTCTAGATGGTTCTCCCTTTTCAAAAGTATGCATAATTGGTTGAGACTTCTCTTTGCTTGGAAGGGAAGGATTACCAACAAAGGGAATTGCATGGCAGTCTTCAGTAGTTCAAGATTCGCTTTGTGGCTTGCTTCCAATTTCCTTTATGGCTGAGATGAGTTCTTGGAATAAAGATTTATTGCTTTGCTGCAAATTAGAGAATCCTTTGTTTACTTGTGCCATCCCTTGCAAAAAACCTTGATTCATATGTGTTAAGCCTTCATTCAAAGTCTTCAAATCCTTAGAAAGGCCTTTATTGACATGTCCCAACTCTTTTGATAGTAAAAGATTATCATTCCCTGCATGCACTTCATGTATGTCATGATATCCTTGATGTGTGTTGTAAGCAATCCCAATGCTTAAATCTTCATCTATTTGCTCAATATTATGGGCTTCATTTGTGTAACTTTGATCCTCTTGAAAGTCCTTGACACCATCATCCAATGCCTCAGAAATGGGACCTTTCTTCTTATTCTTGGCCATTAGGAGACAATGATGTAGTAGTAGACAATTTGTCACTTAATCCCCTATTTCTCTCAGAATATAGCACCAATCCGAATTCTTAATAGCTCTATGGAAAGCTTATTATATAGGGATATACAGATTTCAAAAGATATGGACTTGGGTTGGATACTTTGAGTGGAACAATGTCAAATAGTGTCCCCCTGTATATTGTCTGGGTGCTATCTTAGCATACCTAGTCTTAGAAAATCAGCAATAACTTGAGCTCTCGATGTTAGATCGCCAAACTTTTTGATTCAAAAGCTATCAAGATCCCAAATCAGATCATGACAGAAATTTCTTTAATAGAAACTGTGAACCTGTCTTGTGAATTCGTGCACCCTGTAAATGCCCTATTTCACCCTGAAATGGGTCTTGTAGTACTTGTAAACACCCAAAACACCTAATAGACCTGTGATGGGTCGTAGAGCTCCTGTAAGTATCCAAGGAAAACCTGCAATTGATCGGTACCTATTGGAAAGACTTGTAGTTACCCTACCAACTGTAGTAATCAAGAGTGTTGCTCTCTTGATATGCTGAATGTCTGTAACGCTGTGAATCTCTAATCTTACTAAAATTCCACTGTCAATTCTTGTCTCAAAAGAATGTACCTGCACACTAAAATTTACGTGGGCTCCAACACTACGGGAGGTGGCCAAAGTTTCCCCTCCAGTCGGGTTGTGCACCCCATCATGGTCATAATCGAGAAGGGAGGGTCACCTCTCTATTGACTTCCCAACTCGCCTGGCATCCACTTTTCCTTGCAGGCATAGACATGGCAAGGTACATGCTTTAAATAGTGATGATATGAAATTAACTTAAAAGAACTTTTTCATCCCTTTAATGATATGCAAGCGGAAGTAGGAAATTGATGACATGGAAAAGGATATGGATAGATATTGCCCTTTCTTGCAATGACTCATGTATTCCACTTACCACTTGGTTTTACTTTCAACCAAATTGCAATCAATCATATCAAGCAACCAAGATTAGGATTAGGCATAAATTTCCAACAAATGGAAGAGACTAGCAACAATTGGCTACCAATTTTATTGAGTAAGATGAAAAGAATTCAACATAACATCATTCAGTCCTAAATTGGGTCTATATACATTCAATTGGCAGTTCTAAAATGGAATTACTCTTAATTCACCCTTTTCAACAAATGGATGGCTTAAGAAATTGGATATTAAAGGGCTTAAGAGTAAAATTTAGAAATACCTCTTTCATTGTTGAAGTAGATGATTCTGAAAGCTCCAATAACCATATTAGAATTAAATTTCTTGATCTCTTGCTTGATGTAGCCAAGAATTCCTTCAAATTGCAATTCCCATTATGAATATGTAGCTCATAGACTCCGATTTCTCCTTCAAGAAAGCTCCAATATCCATAAGCTTGATGTAAGTGATCCTTGTGGCTCCAAATGTGGCTGAAATTTTGAAAGGAAATCAATGATGAGCATCCAAAAGGGTAGAAGGCTTCAATACTTGATAGAGAGCTCTTCCATTGAAGCACATAATCTTGCATAAGCTATCCATACACTTGCAATGCCAAGAACAAGCCTTATTCAATGTTGAAGCAAGACCATCAAATCTGGACAAAATCCAATGCATAGAAGCCTTAGGAGGCATCAGGAACCAAAAGCCCCATGATTCCAATCTTCAAAGACTAAAAATTTGAAAGAATCAAGTGGTTTCCCCGTTTTTCCCCAAATATAGAGAAGAGAATGCTCCAATCTTGCAAGAAATCTTCAATGTCGGTCCAATGCTTGATGCAGATGCTTGCCCTTGCTATTGGGAAGCTAGAAGAAGTCAAGAAGATGCCAAATCTTTAAGAAATTGAAGGATTCTTCATGTTGTCCATTTTCAACCATAGCTAGGGTTGTGAAGGAAGCTTTAGGGCTAAAGGAGAGTGAAAGATCAAACAATAGAGTGCAGGTACTTCACGTCAGGGCTGCCATTGATCCAACAAATGAAAGAGAAGCTCAATGATGAAGGAGATTACTGAATAACCAGGCAGTAAGAGCACCAAAAAAAATGGTGCAAACTTTCCAGCCTTTCCTTCTACTCCACTTGATTCAAAAATTGATGATGCTTGGCCAAATAGGTAGTCCCCAGGTTGCTTAAGACATCAGGAATCATTCTTTGAAGGTCTCATGAAGAGATAAGGCTATGGCAAAGACAAATGAGTAGAGATTTCCATTGCAGTTTTCAGCAAGAATCTTGGAAAAAAGAAAGATAAGCTCATTCCAAAAAGTAACCGTGGTTTAACCTCTCTAAACCTTGTTTAGGCTTCAATTAAGTCCATGATCCTTCAAAATGGCCCAAAATTGACCACGAACCACCAAAATGGCCATGAATCCACCATTATTTCTTCAAGCATTCTTCAAGACCATCAAATTTAGTCACAGTTTTAACTGAATCAAATCCTGTGACTAATTCTTGTCCTCCAATTACTCTATGCATAAACTATAACCAAATTTCACCATGAAAGTGACCTTCCCATTGGATCAAAAAAATGTGCTCTAATACCAATGTAATGGAACTGATTTCTGCAGGAAACCATTAAACTAAAAATACAAGAAATAGACATAAAATGCCAAGAAACCATAGCCAAGGTGGCTAGGCATGAAGTGATATTACCAATGTTGGTTGAGAATCAAATGATGAGTGGTTGCAGCATGATATGCACCCCAAGCTATGGTGGTCAAGAGTATTCACCCTCTTAGATGGTGGGAGGTTGAGACCTCAAACATGTAATGTTTGTAAATTGGCAAAAAGATCATTCACATGTTACATCTCTACCTTTTATACTTAACCCTAGCCTACACTAGACTTTATGCTTTATTACATTAGTCATTATTTGTACATTTGACTTGGTGCTTTGCTGCATCTCAAAGTTCAAAATGCTCTATCTCTTGTGCTTTGACCACTTTGCACCATAGACCACTTTGAAGCCTAAAATCATCATTTTTGCTCACAAACACCTTGCAAATCTACCTAAAATTGTCAAAAATCTCCAAAAGCACACCTTTAAATCCACCTTTCACAATGTTATGCATGAACTCATTTAGCACCCAACATTGCCAATTGAGAGTTAGCCTTGTCATGCTAGATATAAGCATAGTGGCTAAGGCTTAACCTAGGAAGTGCAAGTCAAGTCACAATGCTTGCATACGAACTTATAGAAAAGGCTTGAACCGTAAATCTACAAGAGTAATTTTATAAAATTGACAATCGCAATCAATAAATACATATATTTGAAAAAATTAGCCTCTTAAATAAAAATACATAACTACATTATATAAAAGATGCTGAAAATATAACATAAATTACATTTAGTCATTGTTTATTATGTTAAAATGTTTGTGTCTATGTGTGATCAATTGCATGATATCAATTTTAAATTCCAAAACACATTTTTTGATATCAACATGTAATCTTCAATTAATAAACTTAAATGCAAAATATGAAATTTTTTATTATGTTGGTGCAATTAAAATACAAAATTGCATGATAGAAAGGATATTGGAAAGTGACATAAACTTCATTAAGTCGTTGTCCATTAAGTAGAGAGAGAGAGAGAGAGAGAGAGAAAGAAAGAAAGAAAGAAAGTTATATTAACGTCTTCTAAAGACCAAAACTGGCCTATGAGACAAACTGTGATACAACTGATGAGGTCCAGCTATCCAAAATAAAAGTGCTGAATGAAAAGCTAAAAACTGGAAATTGAAAATACAGTGCTGTGAGTGTGATAAGTGTCGTGTATGTGTATGTGCGTATGAATCCAATGCATAGAAGCCTTAGGAGGCATCAGGAACCAAAAGCCCCATGATTCCAATCTTCAAAGACTAAAAATTTGAAAGAATCAAGTGGTTTCCCCGTTTTTCCCCAAATATAGAGAAGAGAATGCTCCAATCTTGCAAGAAATCTTCAATGTCGGCCCAATGCTTGATGCAGATGCTTGCCCTTGCTATTGGGAAGCTAGAAGAAGTCAAGAAGATGCCAAATCTTTAAGAAATTGAAGGATTCTTCATGTTGTCCATTTTCAACCATAGCTAGGGTTGTGAAGGAAGCTTTAGGGCTAAAGGAGAGTGAAAGATCAAACAATAGAGTGCAGGTACTTCACGTCAGGGCTGCCATTGATCCAACAAATGAAAGAGAAGCTCAATGATGAAGGAGATTACTGAATAACCAGGCAGTAAGAGCACCAAAAAAAATGGTGCAAACTTTCCAGCCTTTCCTTCTACTCCACTTGATTCAAAAATTGATGATGCTTGGCCAAATAGGTAGTCCCCAGGTTGCTTAAGACATCAGGAATCATTCTTTGAAGGTCTCATGAAGAGATAAGGCTATGGCAAAGACAAATGAGTAGAGATTTCCATTGCAGTTTTCAGCAAGAATCTTGGAAAAAAGAAAGATAAGCTCATTCCAAAAAGTAACCGTGGTTTAACCTCTCTAAACCTTGTTTAGGCTTCAATTAAGTCCATGATCCTTCAAAATGGCCCAAAATTGACCACGAACCACCAAAATGGCCATGAATCCACCATTATTTCTTCAAGCATTCTTCAAGACCATCAAATTTAGTCACAGTTTTAACTGAATCAAATCCTGTGACTAATTCTTGTCCTCCAATTACTCTATGCATAAACTATAACCAAATTTCACCATGAAAGTGACCTTCCCATTGGATCAAAAAAATGTGCTCTAATACCAATGTAATGGAACTGATTTCTGCAGGAAACCATTAAACTAAAAATACAAGAAATAGACATAAAATGCCAAGAAACCATAGCCAAGGTGGCTAGGCATGAAGTGATATTACCAATGTTGGTTGAGAATCAAATGATGAGTGGTTGCAGCATGATATGCACCCCAAGCTATGGTGGTCAAGAGTATTCACCCTCTTAGATGGTGGGAGGTTGAGACCTCAAACATGTAATGTTTGTAAATTGGCAAAAAGATCATTCACATGTTACATCTCTACCTTTTATACTTAACCCTAGCCTACACTAGACTTTATGCTTTATTACATTAGTCATTATTTGTACATTTGACTTGGTGCTTTGCTGCATCTCAAAGTTCAAAATGCTCTATCTCTTGTGCTTTGACCACTTTGCACCATAGACCACTTTGAAGCCTAAAATCATCATTTTTGCTCACAAACACCTTGCAAATCTACCTAAAATTGTCAAAAATCTCCAAAAGCACACCTTTAAATCCACCTTTCACAATGTTATGCATGAACTCATTTAGCACCCAACATTGCCAATTGAGAGTTAGCCTTGTCATGCTAGATATAAGCATAGTGGCTAAGGCTTAACCTAGGAAGTGCAAGTCAAGTCACAATGCTTGCATACGAACTTATAGAAAAGGCTTGAACCGTAAATCTACAAGAGTAATTTTATAAAATTGACAATCGCAATCAATAAATACATATATTTGAAAAAATTAGCCTCTTAAATAAAAATACATAACTACATTATATAAAAGATGCTGAAAATATAACATAAATTACATTTAGTCATTGTTTATTATGTTAAAATGTTTGTGTCTATGTGTGATCAATTGCATGATATCAATTTTAAATTCCAAAACACATTTTTTGATATCAACATGTAATCTTCAATTAATAAACTTAAATGCAAAATATGAAATTTTTTATTATGTTGGTGCAATTAAAATACAAAATTGCATGATAGAAAGGATATTGGAAAGTGACATAAACTTCATTAAGTCGTTGTCCATTAAGTAGAGAGAGAGAGAGAGAGAGAAAGAAAGAAAGAAAGAAAGTTATATTAACGTCTTCTAAAGACCAAAACTGGCCTATGAGACAAACTGTGATACAACTGATGAGGTCCAGCTATCCAAAATAAAAGTGCTGAATGAAAAGCTAAAAACTGGAAATTGAAAATACAGTGCTGTGAGTGTGATAAGTGTCGTGTATGTGTATGTGCGTATGTAGCTCTGGTACTCCAGATAATGGCTACAAGAGGGGAACAAATGTCGGCTGTGATATATCCAGGATAGTATATGTAATAGATGCAGGGAGATATACTATCCTGGGATGTAGTAGCAGTCATCGAAGTCGCTAATAGCAGGTGATCCCTCCTGGATGCAGGATGTGGTACATCGGCGGTGGAGAAAGAGCAAACTGGAGATCTGAGATCCAATGTGTCGAGTGTCATCGAATCTTAGTCTGTTTCGATGTAGATCAAGAATCCTCTGGATCTCCTATCGGTGTGGCTGTGGGGTCCGAAACCCACGGATCCTCGTGCAGTGTTGGGTACGCTGGTCCTCAGCCTGCTGTAGTGTGAGCCCAGAGGTCTGGCTGGAGGCTGGTACAGTAGCTCTCACTCTGTCTGTCTGAAAGAACTGTGTAATAGTCGTCTAGGTGGGCCCCTGTCTGACTGGGACCCGCTGTGTGCTCTGCTCTCTGATGTGCCATGCCTCTCCCAGAAAACGGCCAAATGATCTCTGATCCATATCAGTCATACATCCCTGAAGTGAGCTGCTCAATGTGAATCTAGATCTCAACTCTGAGTATGCCGGGCATCTGAGAACAAAATGCTCCTCACTCTCCACCTCTGATCTGCAAAGGGGGCATATCCTCTCCTCCCATGGGATGCCACTAGCTTTGCCACTCTCAATCATAAGCTGATGTGATGATACCCTGAGCTGTCCAATAAGAACTCTCAATTGATGTGGCATATAGATCTGCATATATCTCAGAATCTCTATGAATCCCTGCTTTGATATGCTCAAGAACTGTGTATAATAATGTGCCATCTTCGATGGCAGTGGCTGTGCAGGGCTGACCCATGTCCTCTATATATAAATATGCCATATCTCCTGTCTGATGACTCTGTTCCTCTCAAGAGAGAGAGGGTGTAAGTGGGAGCCTGAGTATCATATAGAAGAGGTGGGAGTCTATCAATGTCCACCCCATGTCTCTCAAACCAAGCTCTAGTCTGTGCATACCATGATGTGGTATCTCCCGCTCGAGCCATCTCCTGAGATGCCATATATGCTTTGTATGCAATGCGATCTCTGTCCATATCCTGAAACTACTTTAGGAAGAGTGAGAGAGAGAGAGAGAGGGTGAGAGAGAGAGAGAGAGAGAGTCCTATTTCTATGTTTAGTCAATTTTCACAATAACATGACACGAATTTTAAGTTAGATTGGTCTTTAGATCATTTTCAATTGAAAAATGTGATTGCATGACATCAATTTAAGTTGAATTGATGTTACATCTAACCTTCAATCTAAAAACAAGTGTATGATATCAATGTTGAGCAATATTAGTATTTCATATAATTTTTAGTTAAAATACACAATTGGCTGATATAAAAGACATTGGAAATGTAACATAATTTACATTAACTCATTGCTCATTAAGTTAAAAAAGAGTAAGAACATTGTAAGAGTTTTTAAAAACTATACATAGACAATGTCATTTTTTGGTTAAATATACGACTTAAATGCCCATCCCATCAACCAATACAAAACAATTAGAGAATCAAGACATTGTCTAGCTAAATACACAACCAAATATCTATCCTTATCTAACATGATCTTCCAAAGGTTAATTGTGCATCAATATAAGCACTCGAAAGGATGTAGGAGAAACATAGGCCAAATCATACCTGTCTTAATTGATCATCATTGTTCAATGTTTGTCATTATTTGATAACCTATTCATTCCCACTATGTGTGTTGAGTAAACCAATTTTATAGGAAGGTAATTTTGATTTCACTCTAGGCAACTCTTTTGAAGGGGATGAGAAAGTGTGGTCACTAGTATCTTTTCTTTTGATAATGCAACTTCTATCAATTCCTCTACTATCATGGTGTGCTTACTGAAGATGAATTTGTACTTCTCCCAAGAAAATGGAAGGGTTGTAACCACTTCAATCATAACTACAAATGAACAAACTGAAGGTGTTATCCTATCGTCTAATGTGCATGAAAGTATCTTCACCTATGCTTATGCTCATATCAGCAAAATCAAAGTCAAAGGTTTTTTTTACTCTATCATCATTACTAAATTGTTGCCTCTCTGACATTGTGTTAGCCAGGATAGTTGGTGGCATCGTTGGGACATTTGGGTCACTATGGAGGTGGCCTTGAGCACCTCCATAGTGAGTCCCCAAGGTTGTTGTAGTTTGGAGAGTCAAATCCATCTCTTAATAGTTTGACCCAATGGGGTTTGCATTCCAACTTCTACATTCGACAAGCACAAGAAAATTGAGATCCTATAGTCTTGATGCCTTCCCAATAAGTTTCATAGTTCATCCTTTAACGGATTATGCTTGACATTAATTGGAATAACATACATGTGCTAGAATGTTTTTGTTAGATCTCTCATCAATGAGTGCATCAATGTTTTATAGTGAAGATATGATGTTCTAACATGTTCTGTTGATGTTGTGATAGTGTCCGATTGGTTCTGTTTGAGTCTGTGCCACTGTCACTTCAGTCTTTACCTCAAGTATTTAGCAGCTACTTCTTCCACTTCTTCAAGCTATTTTGAACCCATATTCATCCCTTTCCAAGATTGGAAAACTTCCCCAAGCTACACATTCATCCATCATCACACTTACAAAGGCATACAGAACAGAACAAAACAGAAACATAAGCTCTATAGAAGCTCAACAAGATGACATAGTTGTATTTCAAGCTTATGTCATGCATCTTTCTCCATTTCCATTTGGGGATTTTCATGAGTTCTTCTAGGGATCTCAGTGCTACTACATGATTTTTTTTCAAAACCCCATAAGAAACTCCAGAATCTTAATTAGATCCATCATGCAAGTTGGTACTTGGAAACTCATGCTAGGAGTCACTCCATTGTCTACATTTCTCATTGTCATACATAGAACTTCCATGGACAAGGCTTCTTTCCAAGCTCAAATCACAATTACATCCTTGCTTGGTTTGCTTGTTTCCTCAATCATCTTCCTATACTCCTCATCATTTGAGAACAAATGCTAGGTGGAGGTGGATGGATGTAAGAAAATGTATCCAAGCATGCTCATCCTCTAGGCAAGGTATATATGGGTGAAAGTATGTATAGGTGGCCTAGTTTTGGTGCTTCAAAGTAGATAGTTTCTAGGCATTAAAAAGTGGGTACTTTAGGCTTTTGACATATTATCAATGGTGGTCACTAAAAATGTAAGTTTATTAAAGAAAAAGGCTTAGATTTCAAAAGCATGTGAAAAGAAAGCCCACCATGTTTAATTACTAGCTTAGGTACAAGCATTCTAATTAGTGTATATATCCATTGATAGCTCTATCTCTCTCTACTCTCCACCCTTGAGCTCTCATGAGTAATTTTGGCATTCTCTCTCTCTCTCTCTCTCTCTCTCTCTCTCTCTCTCTCTCTCTCTCTCTCTCTCTCTCTCTCTCTCTCTCTCTCTCTCTCTCTCTCTCTCTCTCTCTCTCTCTCTCTCTCTCTCTCTCTCTCGATCTCTAGTAGCCAAAGCAACCCTCATTTGAAGTAGGGCATAGTCCCCTTTACATTGTTTCTCGAATGTTTTGGCCCTTGGTTGTGCACACCATGTAATTATACATGTGTGGAGTTACGTATAACTTTTAAAGTTTTGCATCATGAAAATATTATGCACTACACACATGCTTTTAGGAATCATCATTGAGGCTAAAAAAAGGTTTTTTTCAAGATATCATGTATTTTTGTGATTGTTTAAGGGAACCATCATTCATCACATAGATATTGTATTTTGAGACTATTTTCTAGGATGAAAAACCACACTACAAAAGGGCCTTCCTTAGGCTCAGGGAAGGGTATCCCACGAAAAGGAAAAACCCTACACAAGAGTTGCCCTATAAGATAGGTTTGTCACATGCATGTAAATTTGTATAATTGGTATCTTGGCCTTGCAAAAGAGGCATGTGCAATCAATCTATTTCAAGTGAGCTATGGATGGAAAAAATGCAAAATTAGTACGACATCATGCTTACACACAAAATAGTGCCCGTTTGGTCAACATAAGCAAGTTGCCTCATTAGTTTTAGAGCTCAACTCTACACTAATTCGTGGGAGTTCAAATCATATCTAGAAAAACAAATTTATTAAATGGAAATGCTATCCTATCATGGATCAAGGGCATCAAGGTTTCACCCAGGAGTGTCCCACAGATCGCAAAAAGTAGAGCGAATAGAGTAGAGTCATGTGGCCTAATGGCCACTATTTTCACACTCTGTCCATTCCCGATTCAAATGTGTAACCAACCTAGAGTTGGCAAAAGATTCATGCAAAAAAACACATGGGTTACAGTGTCTTTTTGCATTCTTTCTCCATGTACCCCACATGATCTAATGCTCACAATTTTTTTTTCATTGTATCCATCTACAACTCAATGTGTAACAAGCCTAAATTTGGCAAAAGAGACATGCATGAAAAGACATGGGTTAGCAGCATTTTTTTGCATTTTGGTGTGTAACTAGTCTAAATTTGACAAAAAAACCATGCAGCATGAAAACACATGGCTTAATAGCAACTATTTTTTTGTATTTTCTATCTGTGGCCCCATCCTAAACTTGGCAAAAGAGACATGCATGGAAACACATGGCTTAATGGCCACTTTTTTTTTACATTCTCTCCATCTGCAACTTGTTGTGTAAACAACCTAATTTTGGTAAAAGACTTATGCATAAAAGAGTCTAAACATGAAGAACCACTCCTTTAACTGGTGCTTTAAAACTGTTGTTTCATGGCTATAAATTGAATTTTTACGACTTGAAAGTGATAAAGTACCACTAAAAAGTGGTATCAAACCATTAAAAAGTAATTATTGTCACTTTCAATGCTCGAGCCCACCAGTAAAAGTGACCATAGTTCACTAAAAACTAGTTGAACTATTAAAACATGGTTCATATCACTTTTAGTGGCCCAACTATTAAAAATGATGGTGGGGAACCACTAAAAAGTGACCTTCAACTACTAACAAGTGATCCACATCCACTAAAAAGTTTTTTTGTCCACTAAAACATGATCCTTGGCCACTAAAAAGTGGTCCATGTTCAGTAAAAAGTGTCTCCATCCACTAAAATTGATCTGCATCCACTAAAAAGTGTTAGCGCTCACCTGACACTAAAAACTGGTACTTACAAGTAAAAAGGGGTAATCTATCATTAAAAAATGGTACAAAAAAAATTAAAAGTAGTGGTGAACATTAAATTTGGTGCCTATTACTAGGTTCAGACCACTAAAGAGTGGTACTTTTACCACTAAAAAGTGAAATGAATGATAAAAATTTTCTCATGACCACTAAAAAGAGGGTACATACCATAGAAAGTAGTCCAAAACCACTTTTATAGGGTGAAATTCCACTTTTTTGTTAAAAGACAAACTAAATGTTGACATTAACCATTTGAAAGTGATGTTCAACCACTACTATTTGAAACAAGTCCTTAACTCAAGGTAGGTGATCAACTACCACTTTCTATTAATTGGAATAATATGAGTTGCACTACTTGAAACATTAAGAGTAGCGCAGTGGATGCATGGTGGGTCCTAACCCACAGGCCCTAAGCCCCATTAATGCTTGTCTTTTCCCAGTTTCTCTTGAGATGAGGACATCTCGATTTCTCTAAGGGGAGGAAGATGTAATATTTCCACGCAATTAAAAGCTAGTTGGTTAGTTTAAAAGTTAGTTAGTCAATTAATAAGTTAGTAAGATTACTAACTAAAGTAAAAACTAACTAACATTAATAATTAACTATTTTCATTTATTTAAAATTATATATTTAAAAAAACCAAGAGTTGTAATCTGACATTTTTCTTGGATTGACAAGGACCATAACCACCCTTCACAAAAGTTATTACGTGAATGAGACTTATGAGCCATATTAATCACTATTATTAATATGTATAGTTTGGATGGTCCAAAAATATTAGATTTTGGGCAAAACTAGCATATTTTAGATATTACTTATTGTAAATGTCTAAAAGAGATATGGAAATTTCTAGAACTAGATGTCGTGTAAAGAAAAGCAAGTGATTTTATTTTAGATTTAATACCAAAGAAGAGGGATTTGCAAAATTGTGCACACTGCGATTGTAGTTTACAAGAAGTGAACAGCACTTCGAACAGGGAGGAAAAGAAGGAGTGATCTAAAAGACTTCTAACCAAGTATCTTGGGTGTTTTGGGGTTTCACCCCCCTTTCGTAGCCATGGAACCATCAAATTTATGATTTAAGCATCAAATCACTAATTTTTCCAAGATCCCATCCACAAAGAGCTCTTTTTCTCAGTCAAAAGTCCTATTCTCTAATTCACTATAAATATGAGGCGTGGGGAGACATAAGAAGCATGAGACCCTGAGAGGCTACAAGAGAGAGGAAGAGAAAGAGAGGTAGAAGGATACCCTTCCAAGAGGCTACGAAAAGGAGAGAGAGAGAGAGAGAGAGAGAGCTCAATTCCCTTGTCTCTGTCTTCAGCTAAGCCATATTCTCTTATGCTCTCTCATCTCGAATCTATTCCACCTTCCCTATCTTTCGAACCACTTGTGGACGATGGCTCCAAAGCGACGAAGTGGAAAGACCATGGGAGCAACGGCAATCGATCAAGCAACATGTATTTCCAGAGAAACATGAGTGCTTGAGGTTGCCAGAGTTGCCACTACCAACGGAACATCAAGTGTGGCTAATGCAAGTGCCAACATAGATGAAATTCCCAATGTCATCATGCTGCCTAACCAAGTTATTCATTACTAGGTTATTATTTTGTCACATAAAATAATTACTTAAATATTTTTCACTTACACAAATTGATAATTTTATCTAGAAAGCTTACTAGTACAAGCATAAATAATTAATCATTATGAATTGCAGCTAGATTAATTGAGATTCTAAATCATAGAATCATGTTAGAAATAATTGCCAAAGGTTATTGTACATATGTCTTTATGCGCATTCGATATAGTTATGGTCAAATGCGACAAAGGTTAAGTGTTGACTAACGCTTGTTATGAAAAGTGAATGTCTATTTGAAGAGTCCTATAAGTTATCCCGTTGAATTATTGGCACAATATATTTCTTTAAGGAATTTCGCTTATATTGGGTAAGATAGCCCAAATAGTAAATTCGCTTATGTCTTTATGCGCATTCGATATAGTTATGGTCAAATGTGACGAGGTTAATTGTTGACTAACGCTTGCTATGAAAAGTGAATGACTATTTAAAGAGTCTTATAAGTTATCCCGTTGAGTTATTGGCATAATATATTTCTTTAAGGAATTTCTCTTATGTTGGGTAAGATAGCCCAAACGAAAAAGTCATGCCTTTCTTAACATGTTGTAAGAGATGTACTCAATACTTCTTTATGGGGAGAGAATCCTCATTAGAAGGTAAGATTACCTTAGAATAAGGTCTACCTTGGCTATCTAAAGCTGTGAGCTACACGATGGTGTGATTATCATTGCATCATCTGATATATATTTGAAAGGAATGTTTGTGTTTGCTAAAATCTAGATCTTTGATTGAAATTATTGACAAACAGAATAAAAGAAAGGATCACACTAGGTTACCCCCAAGCTAGCAGTGAGACCCTACTCCAAGGGGGTCATGGTTATCACTAAGAGAGGCTTGGACCAGCTCCATAGGGGAAAGGTCCGTCAATAGTAGGGATAGTCTCGGGCAGTAGGAAATGTGGGTGCCAGAAGGGGCTCTAGTTGTAAATCCTTCATTGTTCCTAGAATCTGGCAAGCCCCTTCATGACCCAGGATGGGATCCTAGAACCCCAAATACTAGTTACAAGGGTCGAATCTTAGTGGGAAAAATACCCTCGTGGAATTTTGTGTATCTTTCGTTGGGTTAAAAAGATATGGAATTTGTGGTGCCATGTGATTTGGACCAGTTACTTCTACAAGGGGAAAAAGGGAGATATAATTTCTCTTGTATGGTTGGGAGACACAAATTAACTTGAAGATAAGTTAAGGAACTTGTTTGTCAATAGATTGCTTTCTATGTATTCGTGTCTGTACTGTAAATTACGCGAACAAACCCTATTCCATAAAAGGCTTGATTAAAGAATTTGATTTTAAGTATCGCACATAAATGTGGTAGGACCTAATTAGTAAACTAAAGCTATTGAGGAAATGCAGATGGGCAGAACCCTGGATGAGTCTGTCCTATGGTAGGGTGGTCTCAAGAACTGGGAGGCTTCTCACAATATTTTACCATCTTGACCCTTAGATATTGTCAAGTTAGAACCTGATTCATGCCATTTTAAGGGAGCGGAATGGGACTATGCCCTACGGGTAGAGAGGTTGAGCGGCACATCCCTCTCATTTCCCATTCTCTTTGAACCAAGTGTAGCATGGGTCTACTTCAGATTGGATATGTCTACGTAAAGTAGGATGTCTAGAATCCAATGCTAGAATATTGTCAGGAGACCTTGACCCCTAGGAGCCCAGATTTCAGGTTGATCCTAGTGGGTTTAGCAGTGAATGTTCCGTTGCGAGGCAGACTTGAGAAACCCTAGGTGACAAACCCCAGAACATTCCATGGGAATGCCAGGCAGCATCGCTTAGATTTGTCTCTCAATAGACCACTAGAAGCGTGCACAGCCGATAGGCAAACACCTTACATGGAACTACTCAAATGAAGACCACAACATATCAATTCTTAACTTAAGCCTTTTCCACTTCGGCTTGGAATAAATGGCATAATGTGGTATTTCTTTGAAGGACAACTAAATCTACAAGGGATAAGGAAGGAAATGATTGTACAGAAGGACTTTGTGAAGTAGAATAGGACTGAGCCAATTGTTCCTTGAGTTGTTGAATCAGAGTGTTGCTTTGATTGAGGATAGTATTAGCTTACTTGAGCTGTTTTATTTGGGCAGCTATCAAATCTTTTTGTTCTTGAGTCTCCTTCAATAACCTACCCCTCTCCTCAGTCACAGTAACAACTTGGGATTTAGTCTCTACCAACTAATCTTGCAAATCAGAAATCTCCTCTTTCTGGGAATCACTGACCTTAGTTTGTTGCTCCATTTGTGTAAAAGGTCACAAAATTTTTCTTAAGCAGAGGCTAGCTCACTCTTGGGATCCAATACATCCTAGGTCTGCTTCTATAACAACTTCAGAATATCCTCATTAGAGAACAATTGACGAGCTGTAGGAAAAGGTTCTCCACAATATGGTAAGGAAAGAGCTTTTCCTAGGCTCTTAGGCATCATGTGGATAATTGTACCACAAATAGGACTAGACCTCTTATTGTAAGAGGCTAAAAACTGATCACACACATCAGAATCATATGGGATAAGTGGCAATAAAAGTGTCATAAATTTGGATAACCCCACCTTAACAATAAGGTCTCAATCCAAGAACAATGAATAATCATGCGATACCAAGGGAACATATTGGACTGAGGAAGGAGTACGAGGTGCCATTCAAATGGTTTACACACACATTACACTCACACACATACAATCACAAAGAATGCCTACAAATACCTCAAAGTCAAGCTGAATTGGATCGCATGCAAGCTTTACTTCAACAATGCAAAATGAACCTTCAAAAGGCCCAAACACACATGAAACTCTATGTTGATGAAAAACGAAGGCATTTTGAATTCCAAGAAGGGGAATTGGTCCTTTTGAAAGTGCCTAAGTCCCGCTACTCAACTCTCAAAGAGGGCAGCAGTAACAAGCTGGCCCACCACTTCTATGGCCCATACCGAATCCTTAAGAGAGTTGGTGACTTGGCCTACTGCTTAGAACAAACCCCTACCACCAAAATTCACAATGTATTTCATGTCAACCAGGTGAACCCTATGTAGGCTCCTCAATGGACTATATCATCAACAAAAACTCATACGGTCTTGACCAATAGACTAACCACCCCAAGCAATCCACATCTTAGAAAAATTTCGATATGACCTTTGCACTTATACAACTGAAAGCTTCATGCTATGCATATAAACAAGCACCCAATATCCCTATATCAGGCAAAAAAGAAAAAGAATTCACACCGTATCCCTGACTCCAATCAAATAATCAACAAAAATACTAGACTAAACCAAACTAAAATCAATTGATAACCAAACCTCAACTGATTAAGACTGTCAATAGAAACTTCGACTTACTACCACATCACTTATCCCACGTAGCACTTCATTGAAAAGGGGAATGTGCAATGTGAGGGAAAAGGGGGGATTTAATTTAATTAAATGTTTCTTTTACAAATTAATTAACAAGCTATGAACTTTTATTAGGTGATAAACCTTAATTAAAAAACGGTCGTTCATTTTATCCATTAAAAAAACTTTATTAAGTTGTACAGTGCTTATTAACATCCCTAGACGACGTCCCAACTCAAGGTCTCTAAATGCAAGTTCATTTGTTACAAATTAATGTGTGTAGCAATTTTTTCTTTAGTGCATGTACTTGTGATGGTGGGTTCATTTTATTATAAATTAAAAATATGTATTTGATGCATGAAGCGCATGTTACGTGAATGGTTAGTTCATTTTGATTAATTAAAATGTGTATTCAATGCGAATGTGTGTGGAAAAACTGATCAATTGGTTCTTTTTTTAAATAATTGATTGTGATATTTAGTGTAAAAAAGAAAATAAGGAGAGGAACACGGTACTTGGAGGAGGGTGTGAATGCAAATAAATCCGAATGCCCACTCAACAACCGATATGATGGGAAAAACCGCAACCACAACACAATCCAAAAAGCAATCCATCTAGCTGGAAAATGAATATCGTTAAAAAAAACCAAAACACTATGTCTAAAATTTTCAATGTATTCGGGTGTCTCAGGTTCACGTTTGTTTCATGAATTCACTTGGAGGTTTTTATTTAATTTAGTTTTTTTTCTTTCTATGTAATTTTAGCATGGTTCAGTTTGATTTTTATTTTTTCATTCATTTCAATTAGAAAAATGTTAACTAAAAATTAAACATGGGAATCCACTTTATTTTTTAATATTTTTGGGAATTTTCTCACTATATTACGAACCTTTTTGGTGAGCGTGTGGGTGACAAAGGAGGTGTGGGAGGGTGAGCAAGGAGGGGAGACTGATGGAGAGTGGGCGGCCTAGTGTTCTATCACCGGGGCATGGTGGGTCGCATGCATGCGTCATCGATGGAATGGTGAGCACTCGACCACATCATCAAAACTAAGGTGGTGGCGACTCCATCACCAAGTCCTCCAGCGCGGCGCGACAGGTGGACCTTCACAGCAGTGGACAATGACTTCATGGCAGGGTAGACGAACTGTGCAGTGGCGGCAACTTCGTGGCGGGGAGGGAGACGCAAGGAAGAGGAGGGAGGAGGGAGGAGGGAGGGGGAGGAGAGAGGAGAGAGGAGAGAGGAGGAAAGAAGGAAGGAAGAGGGGGAAGGAAAAGAAGAAGAGATGAGGGTGGGATGAGGAAGAAAGGAGGAGGGGAAGAGATGGAAGGCAAGGGAAAAGGAGGAGAGAAGGGAGGAGATGGAGAAGAGAGAAGGGGAAGGTTGGGAAGAGAAGGAGGATAGGAGAAGAAGATGCAGGAGAAGGAGAAGGGGAAGGAGGGGAGAAGAAAAGGAGGGGGCGAGGAGGAAGAAAGAAGAAGGAGAGGGTGCACGAGGAGGAGAAAGAACACAAGAGAGAGAGAGAGAGAGAGAGAGAGGGGGGGAGAAGGGGAAGGAGGGGGTCGAAATGACGGTTGGGGGGGAGGAATGTGTTTTTTTTTTCTTTTTTTAAAATTAGGATCCCCCCACGTCCCGTACATGAATGCGGTGTCGTGCTGCTGCACATCCGAGTCGTATACACCTCCATTTCTTTTGTTGTGCATTTGTGTTATTTTCTACGTGTGATTCATTGTGTGTGAGATGCATTATGATAATCCGCATCCAATGTATATATTCCGTTAGTGTGTGTGTATGATTTTGTTTGGATGCATGATGTGTGTGTGTTAGAAAAATATGAAAAACTGAAGCCAAAGGACATTATCAAGCTGATAATTTCAATGATGATCTCTAAGAAAAGTGCAGGGAATTATGGAATCAAAGGAAGGTTTGTGGAAGCGATCATCTAAGTTCAAAAGTTCCCATGACATAGAGTTGAAGGAAGTCTCTCAAAAGCTGCTTAAGCGAGCAAAGCACTAGTGAAGCACCGAGGGAGTATTTTGCCATCCAATTTTCAAGGCCGAAGTCGAAGTTTATGCGCAGATTACTCATTGTAAAGCTGACTGACAAAGGGGCAATGCATGACTTCAAAGATAAACCTCAAAGTCAAAATCAATGTTGGTGCTTAGATCTTGTAAGGGTGTACAGAAACTATCTTGTCAAAGAGGAGGTTTTTTTTAATCCCTGCTCAACTAAAAGAGGAAAAGGGGAGACTAATTTGGTTTCAAAAACCGTTTTTGGAGGGAAAAAGCATCTTTTGGTTTTAAAAAAAGCAAGGGATTTTTCAGGCGCCTTTGAAAAGAGGAATCTAGATTCAGGGAGGATTGCCACGATCTGGTACCTTGCTTCCCCTCTTACTCTGGAACTATGTATCTTGCAGTGGAAGGTCTTCTTAAGTGTGAAAAGTGGTCGCAAGGAGACAGTAAAGGAAATGAGCCAGCATGGTGGCTGAGAAGATTAATTGGAAGAACAGAGAAACTGGAATTGTCAAGTTATTTTGCACTTGCTTCCTCTTCTGGATAGTGAGGATCTTAAGCTCTTGGGACAGGCTCTAGGCTATTTGGATCACCGTTGAGGACATGGCCGCCTCTTGCATGAAGACCTGGTTGGACTGCATTTTGTGATGAGACGCTCAACAACAGTTCAGACGTCTGCCCGTCCTTTCGCAGAAGAGACAGAAGAAAGAAGAACCGTAGGCCTGCCTGTGTGTCAGAGAAACGCCCCGCACCCTCCTTCTAAGGCCTTTAATTTTGATAACTTCAGCCGGACAAAGAATCAACATTCAAGTGTGGACTTTACATAGATCAAGCAGTCTTTTGAATACTACACGGTCTTTGAGTGACCTAAGCATGGAAGATAAACCAGTCGATCAAGGTTTCTGTCTCTACCTGAAGAAAGACACCCTTGCTCTTCTCAAAAACAACAGTCTGCTTCAGATTTCCCTTCTCTAAGAAAAATCCTTCTCCATAGAGTTTATAGACGACGAGATTACAAGTCTGAAGGGAAACGGAAGCTCTGCATCAGTATTAGCAGAAACCTCTAGAGCTTCTTTCATTTGCTGCGATCAAACACACAGACAGAGAGAAAAAGCATGTGCACGCCAGTCATGCCTCGTATGTCCTCATCAGTGACTCCGGGGGTAGGCAATTCGAATTTTCTGTCTTGGTTCTATCTGGAGTCTAAATCTACCTTCGACGTGGAGTTCACAATGCGAACAATGCAGTTTCTATGTTCATTATACTCCAGTGCAGCTGCTTTTGATGTCTGAGCATTAGACTGTTGTCCCTCACTTGACTCACATTCTGCGGATTGCGTTCATGAGCAGTGGATCTCACTTGCTGACGTGACTGCTGGACTACAGAGTCTCTCAAGAGAGACGGTCGATACCAAGGAACAACACGGTACATAGTCTGATAAAATAAGCAACCATTGAAAGGAAAAAGGTCCAGATGAAGAGGATTTTCTGCAACAAGAGCGTATCAAGCAACTATTGAAATCTGAAATGTATTTATCTGTTCAGCAACAGCAGATGTGAATGCCATCATCAAACAGTGCAAATTTTGTGTCTTTCTTACAAGGGAGAATGGATTCAAGGGATTCCAAATTGCTATAGCATCTACAGCTTCCTGGGCACTTAGTTTCATCATAGTCGGCTACAGTTACAAAGTCAAGCTTAGCATTAAGTGGATCCTCCCATGATTACTCTGCAAAGCTCCAAGGTATCCCTTTCAGCTGCATCAGATCTAAAAAATCAATCTACTGCCAGAACTCATCTCTTTCCCTCTGAAGCAAGAAGTGAATAGTCTTGTTACTATCTAAAAAGAACAGAAAGTTTTTATAAAACTTCTGAGATGATGAAGTCTTCTTGTGGCACTACTTTTGTAATGATTCCATTCAGCTGATGGCCTTGATTGATTCTTTCAACCTTTCGGTACTTGTTTAAGAATAGGGCTGCACTACTTTAAGACCCCATATATTACAGGTTTTCTGTATTAGAAAGAAACCTCTGAGAGCATTTGAAATCAGAGGTGTTGTACAACAGATGGATCTCTGCACTAAGGGACATGTTTGACTGGATTATTAGATAATGTCCATTCTTCTGTTCAATGTAACTGTCACCAAAATTTCTTGATCATGAACTTCTTGTAACACCCTTGACAAGCAATTTTAGTGAACTTTGGCATCAAAAATTTGAGTTCTTCTTGTTAGCTCTTCCCTTGCTACAACTTGAACCTCGTGTTCTGTAGCTCTTGCAAAAACTCTATGACATTTCTGGTGAACCCGACGTGAAAGTGCTGCGTCACTTTTCAGCAAGATGGGAGACTCGCAAGAAGAGATGATTGATGATAATGTCATGAAGAACCTGTTTCAGTCATTTACCACTTATATGCAGTAGCAAGTTCACGCGAAACGTGATAGTGATGCTATGGATGCCTTGAAAGCTGTCCAACAGGAGATGAAGCAGTTTAATGGCCAGCAAGTGTCAACTTACTTGCATTTGTATGAAGAAAAGATGAAGCTTTTTGGGGTTTCTCAAGATGTTTGGAGCCGCTACTTTTTGCGGATCGTGGTGTGCGCTCTTGAAGTTCGAATTTCAAAAATTCAAGAAACACATGCAGGTTGGGCAGAGTTTAAGAAGGCATTAAAAGATGAATATTTCCTGGAGGATACAGGTCTTATGAATCGCAGGAATTTCTTAGCATGGGTTTCTATGCCTAATAAGGGACTTTCAGTTACCGCTCTTCTATGAGAGTTTGAGAGCCGCAATGATCAGTTGGATGGAACTGAGCAGCAAGCTTTGGAGATGCAGAAAGTGGAGTTATTTTTACAAGCTGCTGATGCTGATTTACAGGAAAAGTTGGATGATCTTTTGGAAGATCAAGCTACTGATTCAGGTTTAAAGACCGAGTTGAGACATGTCATTGATGCTGTGAATGCTCTTGTTAAGAAGCAGCGCAGGAGAGTACGATTGCATCGTAATACAGGATCAGTTTCTGAAAAATCCTTGGAGACTTCTTCTTCTACCCCTGCTGCAACTTCTTTACCTAAGCCTACTCCTCCTGTTGTGAATCCACCAGTTCCTGCTGCTCCAGTGCCCTTATCTGTAGATGATGTTATTAAAGGCTTGGCAGATTTGACGATTGAAGCAGTCAAAGCTGAAGTTGGTAAGTTAAAGGAGCAACTTATGTCAGTACCTACTGTAGCACCTGCTCCAGCGACTGCTTTTCCAGCTGGTCAAAGAAAAGGGAGACTATATATTTGGTGCGATAGTACAGAGCACCAACACTACAGAGATTGTGATGCTTTTCAGGAAGCACGTAAGAAGAATGTAGTGTTCTGGGGACAAGATGGGAAGATATGGCTGACAGAGATTGGCGCTCCTCTTGACACGAACTTTGGTAAGGGAGGCATGAAGAAGCTTGCTGATGATATGGCTGCGCAATCAACTTATGTGAGTGTTAGAGGAGATGCTTCAACTTATGGAGTCGAGCTTGAGCAGAAATCAGATGGAGACTCTGCTTTATGGTCCTCTGCCTTGGAGATAGCGAGAAGAGGGAAAGTTCAAGCATCTACTATGACTTGTGTGGGCTCCAGCATCCGAGGAGAAACGGGATGGGATTCTCCTCTTGACAGGTATTCTATTTTTGCTTATATGGCTAAAACACAGGGTTTAGATGCCATGGTTGAGGAAAAGAGAAGAAGAGATGAGGAGGGTCCCAGCACCTCCAAAAAGACTAGAGGGGGTGACTTTGTTTCACCACCTGTTACAGCTCCACCTATGTCAAGTTCTCCAGCTCAATCAGGTCCTGAACAATCTATGGGAGACAAGCAGATGAAAGAGAAGAGGCAACCAAGAAAGGAGCCAAGATTCAAGCTCTTGTCAGACCTTGATATGCAGATGGATATGAGTAAGATTTTTCATGAAAGAATTTTGAATAGTGAAGTCACTTTTACTGTTGGAGAAGCTCTTGGGATTGCTAGAAGAGAAATACAGGATCAGATGCAGGATCTTTTGCGGAGGAAACGACATGTGATGGAAGGACCTGCTTTACAGGGATTGTGGCATGGAGCTCTTGGGGAAGAGCATGATGATGCAGTGATGGTTGAGAATGCTTATGTTAATCCGCAATTGGAGAAAATAGTTCAGCCTATGCAGTATGAAGATGATAATACACCTATTCTCATTCCTCGCAGCCATTTTTCACGAAGTCATTGGGCTAGAGCAACCACTGAGACGGTGGTAAGGATTGGAGAGAAACAAATTCCTTTGATCGCTTTAGTCGATCATGGTTCTGAGATTAATCTTATTGCTCGAGGTGTTTATGAGAGTGGCAAGTGGCCTATGGATGCAGAGCATGGCTGGCGCATGAGAGCCGCCAATAATACTTCTGGTGATATGTATGCTGCTTGTCCGAGTAACAAAATTTCTATTGGTAATGTTGAAGAGGATTATCATTGCTTTGTTCAGGATTCTTGCTCTTATCCGATTATTCTTGGACAGCCTTTCATTACAGAAGCAAGAATGGAAACGAAAGTGATGGATGACGGGTCAGCTTATGCGCGGATATGCAGTAAAGATGGTATGCGAGCTGTTCAGTTTATGACTGTTGGGGTAAATCATCCGAGAAACAGGGACTCCTTACGTGAGGCACCACTACCTGCGAAGGAGTTGGATTTTCATTAGGTACCGCTGTCTTGCGAGACGCCAGTGGTACAGAGCGGAGAAAAGAGGAGATCTCGCCTCCTGGTAGCTACTCTTTCTCCAATAATTTTGTTGGTTTTTCTTCAAATAGTTCAGTGAGTTATCAGAAAATTTCAGATTTGCCTAGAGCTGCCAGGCAGTACATTGGTCGTAAGGAGAAAGAGTTGAAGAATGCATGTATTTTGCAAGCAGAAGAACATGTAGATGGATTGTATGAAGGAATGTCTTATGCAGATACATTGTTTGAGATGGGAGCAATCCTGAAAACTGATGTATGTAAGGGTTCAAAGATCATACCTGTGCAAACCTTGGATATGTTTCAGGAAATTTCTGGTTTTATCTTGAAAACAGAGTTAGAGGCTGAGAAAACTTAGCAAACTGAATTTATGGCTAATCTTTGATCAGCTAACAGAGTTACAGAGGGCTGAAACCTTTCAGCCAACAGAGTTAAATGCTGGAAAAATTCAGCATATGGAGTATGAGGCTGCACCCATGCAGTCCATAGAGCTGAGGGCTGAATCCATTCAGCCAACAGAGGTGAATGCTGAAAAATTTGAGCATACAGAGTTTCAGACTGCACCCATGCAGTCCATAGAGCAAAGGGCTGAAATTTTTCAGCCAACAGAGTTGAGAGTTGCTGAAAATTTGCAGAAATTGCAGCAAAGAAAAGAGTGCTTGAATGATGCCAAGGTTGACACGAAGTATAAAACAGTTGATAAGAAGGTTAAGCCGGTTGCAGGGCCGCTTCCTCCTGATAGTCATGAGCAGATTGAAAAAGCTATGAAGTAGCCTATGTTGAGAGATCCTGCAAATATTGGACATAAATTTACAGCTGAAACTCTTGCAGAATTGAAGATTGGAAATGATGATTTCTTGCTTCCAGTGGAAAAAGAATGTTTTAGAGAGATGCTTGGACGTCATGGTAAGGCATTTGCTTTCTTTCCACATGAAATTGGCTGCATTAGTCCCGAATTGGTTGCACCTATGGTCATCTTCACTGTTCCTCATGTACCATGGAATATGCGTCCTATACATGTGCCTAAAGCACACTTGCCAAAGCTGATAGAGTTGCTGAATGAGAAGATTAGGATGGGGATTTTGGAACCCTCTTCTGCACCCTATTCTAACAGGTGGTTTACTGTACCAAAGAAGAATGGTACTTTGAGATTTATTTAGGATATGCAGCCCGTGAACAAAGTGACAATCAGGAATGTGGGAACAGGTCCAGTTGTGGATGAATTTGCTGAGGCTTTTGCAGGACGAGCCATCTATTCTCTAGGTGACTTGTATTCAGGTTATGATCAGTTTCAGCTTGCCTTGGAAAGCAGGGATATTACTACTATGCGGACACCTATTGGTCTTGTGAGGATGTGTACTTTGCCTCAAGGTGCCACAAACTCAGTTGCTCATATGATGAATGCTATGCATAGAGTTCTACGAGATTATATTCCCCAGTATACCATGCCTTTCCTGGATGATGTGCCTATTAAGGGTTGTGCAGAAGAAGAAAAGAATGAAAGTCTTGATTTGTGTGGATGTAGACAGTTTGTGGCTGACCATTTGGTTGCTTGTGAGCAAATATTGACACGATTAGAGGAGATAAACTTGACTCTTTCAGGGCTGAAATCTGTCTTTGGTGTTAATGAAGTCATCATAGTTGGGCATATGGTTGGATATTATGGCAGGAAGCCTTCACCTATGCAAAGATGGATGCCATAAGTAGGATTGCAGAGTATTGCTTGACTACTTCAGAGGTGCGGAGATTTGTGGGAGCTTGTGTATTTTACATGATTTGGATTCCTCATTTTGCTCATATAGCAGATGTTCTCTATCAGCTGCTTCAAAAGGGGCAAAAATTTCATTGGGATGAGAAGCATTCGAAAGCCATGCGTAAACTCAAGAAGCTGTTACAGTCAGCTCCTACTCTTCGCAAGGCAGATTATCATTGTGGATGACCGATCATGTTGACAGCTGATACTATCCCTATTGGCATAGGTTGGGCAGTGGGACAGGATGACGCTGATGGAAATAGATATGCAATCTGCTTTGGAGCTAAAGTTCTTAATGAGCGACAAAGGAGATATCCGCAGATCAAAAGAGAGTTGTGGGGAGTAGTTACTGCACTGAAGTGTGATAAAGGGTATTTCATTGGAGCTTTAGTTGTTGTGGAAACAGATTGTTTGCCTCTGCTTGGCATGATTACTAGTTGCTCGACTCCAGATATAGCGATGCTTCGATGGATTGCCTATATCAAATCATTGAATCCAGAATTTCGACACATAGCAGGGAAAGATAATCCAGTTCTTGACATGCTATCTAGAGCGAGATATGAGGATGAGGAGTCAATGCTTGCAGAAGATGATGAGATAGAGCTTGCAGCTTCTGTTCTTGTTCATGATTTCCATGTATCTACTGTTGAAGCCTTTATTGAAGAACTTTATGTTGATGAGCGGCTGCAAATTGGACAGTATCTAAGTTCATTGACTCGAAGAGCTGATTGGACAGATGATGAATTCAAGAAAATCAGAAGGAAGGCTTATGGGTATTTCTTGAAAGATGGTTTTCTTTGGAAGCATCCAAAGAAGAGAGGTGGCTTGCCCTTGAGAGTAGTTTGTGATGTAGCGATGCAGATACAGATTATGTGAGAGTTTCATGAGAGCTCATGGGCTGGACATAGAGGTGTGTGGGCTACCTATGAGAAAATCAAAGAAAGATACTGGTGGAAAGGGATGTATAAAGATGTTTCTCACTTTGTGGAGACTTGCAAGGACTGCCAGCTTTACTCTTTAGTGCCACATCGTGATGAGTTGCATCCGACTTATCCATTATGTATGCATTATAAGTGGGTGGTAGACTTTGTTACTTTACCAGTGGGACTTTAGCAGATGAGATATCTTGTCTTGGCTAGGGAGGATCTTACAAACTATATTGAAGGCAGATCTTTGCGGACAAAGACCACCACTACAGTATGTAAATTCTTGTTGGAAGAAATATTTTGCAGGTATGGATGTATATGCAAGATTACAGCTGATCATGGAGAGCTAGATGCAGATGAAGCTAGAGAATTTTTCTCACGGCTTGGGATTAAATTGGCTCTTACTACTGCCTATAATCCAGAGGGAAATGGCAAGAGTGAAAGAGGACATCCGCCGATAGTTAAAGCATTGGCAAAAGCTTGTAGAGGTCGGATTGGGGATTGGCCGAGATTACTACCTTTTGCGTTGTGGGCTGATCGCTCTACACATAGTGTGACTACTGGATACATGCCTGCAGAGTTGATGTATGGGCAAAAGCCGGTCATGCCTACAGAAATTTGTGCTCTCACTTGGAGTTTCTTCTGTGGCATGAGCATTTATCAAGGGAGGAGCTTCTAGCTCTTCAGATTCGTCAACTAGAGAGAAGAACAGAAGATGTGCAGCTAGCAGTTGATCGTTTGAAGGCAGCCCGACTCAGAAACAAGGACAGGTTTGATTTAAGGCATCGCTTGAGGCCTAGAGCCATAAAAGAAGGAGATTGGGTTCTAGTCTATGACAGTAGTCTAGAGAATCAGCATAGTAGCATGAGAAAAATGGTTCAAAGATGGTTTGGACCGTATGTGGTGAAACAGGTTTTTGACAATGGTACCTATGAGTTGACTGAATTAGATGGAACAGTATTGAGAGTGCCCATTGCTGGAAAAGGAGTCAAGAGTTTCAAGAGAAGAGAAGATGAAGAATATGCACTTGAAGCATTGATAGAAGAAGAGCAGGTAGAAGAAAGTCAAGCAGAAGAAGCGGAGAATATGGATGATGAAGTAAGAAACAGCCTACAGTTGGATTGTCCAGTACGGAAGCAGAGTATCGTGGTGCGGCCTTAGCAACGTGTGAAGCTAAGTGGTTACAGAAGTTGCTGAATGACTTGGGAGAACACTTGGACAGCAAAGTCAAGTTGTACTATGACAATTTGAGCAGTGTCATGTAAGCAAGCAATCCTGTTTATCATGCAAGATCAAAACACATTGAGGGTCACTACCATTTCATCAGGGAAATGGTTTTAGCAGATCAAATTGACTTGGAGCATGTGAAGACTGAAGACCAGGTAGCATACATCTTTACCAAATCACTTGGTAAAGATAAGTTCATTCACTTTAGACAGCTACTTGGAGTGATACAGATGATTTGAGTTTTGTTTTGAGCTTGAGGAGGAGTGTTAGAAATCAAGCTCACCGTCAGTGTGTCTTTATCTATGACCGACATCTATGACAGCTAGAGTGTGCAGCTGTCTACATGTGACTACATTAAATAAGTCAGGTTAGTAGTCAGTTAGTGACCTGACTAGAGTTAGTTTGTCTAGTCTACACTTGCACTAGGTCACTTTATCTTTGTTGAGTCTGCTTCTCAGTTGACAATGGAATATGAAGAAAAGACTTTGAGAGCCTGAAGGCTCATGGATATGGTGTTTTCCCTGTCTCTCTCTCTCTCTTATCTTTGAACAACTGTCTGGGTAGTAATACACAGGCAGCTAGGCAGAGCCCCCTTTACCCCCAAAAACCTCTCACTTAAAGGCGAATCTTCCCCAATGAGGAGTGAAAAGAAAAAGAAAAGACAGTATAATGTACACATGTACAACAGGATGAGGAAAAACGTCATTTCATCCAACGCCCATCAATCTCTTAAGGAAGGCAAAGTGCTCAATAGTGAGGCTTTTCACGAGTAGATCTACAAGATTTTTGTCAGTGGAGATCTTGACAAGGTCAACAGACTTGTCCTTCACGACCCCACGTATGAAGTCAGCTCAGTAGTAGAGAGAGACGTATACTTTTGAACCCTGGACATCCAAGAAATAGCACCTCATGCATAGGTAAAGACATAGTCGAAAGTGGACTTCCTACTATCTGCATGTGCTGCATAATCGGAGTCTGTCTAGCCCACAACTCTAGTATCTTGGCTGCCATAGCAAATACACATATGTGTTATGCCCTTCAGGTATCTCGTGATACCCTTTACGGCATCCCAATGCTTTTTATCAAGTGTAGCCATATAGTGTACCACAACACCAACTGCAAAGGTAATATCTGGACAAGTGGCTATCATGGCATGCTTCAAACTGCCCATGGCTGATAGATAAGGAATCTTGACCATCTCGGCCCTCTGTTCATTTGTCAACGGACAATCGGCTTGTGAAACCTTCACAAAAGAAGGTAATGGACAGCCAATAGGCTTTATGTCTTGCATGCAGAAACATTGTCGAAGGGTTTTCGAAAACAAGGTCGCGACCACAGAGGACCTTGACTAATTTCAGGATAAAAGATCAATCAAGAAAATTCATGATTCAATTTGAAAGAAGGGCACCTCAATTTCGGATAATGGCATTAACAGCTTCAACTTTTTACTCATTGACAAAGTGAAATCATGGTCTCAAAGAGAATCAAGCAAGTTCAAATTGCATTATGACTTCTGAACTCAAAAATCTCTACAAAGAAATTTGGCTATAGTCACTGTAGCCTTTAAGAAAGTAGTAATTGTATCACATAGATATTTCAGAGTAGTTGTTCATGGCCTTTTTGGCAGTCCAGTAAAGCTCTAGCCTTATGACCTGTCAGTATTGTCCCTTTTGTTGACTGTTAGGATGGGCCTGTTTAGTTAGCATCGAGTAGTCACAGAGCTTGTACAGCTGCAACCTCTTCCGGACTAGCCAGTAAAAGGGTTGCCTTGAGTTTCAGAATATGACCCTTCAGCCATTCAGCCAAGCCATGTTCATCCTTCGCTACTGAAACACCCTCTTTCTCTATAGGAAGTTCAGCAATTGATGCCTCAATTATAGATGCCAGTCCATCCTCTCTATTCCAGACCACTTCCCTTTGCTGCAACAAGGATACGGATTCATCTTCTGTAACTATCAATACTCTAAATCCATAAGACCTATCATTAATAGAGCTTTGAAAGCCCCATATACTGCAATCAGCATTCGGCGTTCTTTTTCTCGCCTTTGTCACCCCGTTCAGAGCTTCATCCGTCGATGATTCGTTGCAAACTCCATCGCGCCTCCAATATCGAAAAGCTTCTCAATACTTTCATTCATCAATTGCCACAGTATCCTCCGATAAAGTCCAGTTCTTCCTTTGCAACATGCTACATCTCACTGTGATTTATGTATAAACTTGATGAGTAGGGCAAGCTGCGGCACCAATAATTGGCATTTATAAAACAATAAGATAACATGTGCTTGCCATGAAATTCCTATGGGCGGAGCTCCCAAAGGTTGAACTGACGGCTTTTAAACAGGCCACATGCACAAGGATGACCAAGGATGTAGAAGCCGAATAAAGCAAGCTCCACAGGCGATCACACCACAGGGAAACACGCTGCCAGCACAGATTCACATGTGATGGGATCACAGTGGATCACAGTATGACCTCTGATAGATGTTTCTCGTCAAAATTGGCCGCCCATGCGTGCGACACAGGATTTTGCATCTGCGACCGTTCAATTGTCCGTCAGCAAGAAGAGTTGCTCCTCAAGTGAATTCTGTAGTAGGTTGCAGCAAGAAAGATAGCGCGACTCGATCAAAAAGCCTTCCTGATTGAACCAGCAAAGTTGCCTTCCGACAATTCTTTGATCCCTCTTCTTTGCCTTCACAAAAAAAGCTCCTTTCAGAATTTAAGATCTCCATCTGTCTGCATCTTCACTTGAAGAGCTGACTTCTGATGACGATGTCCCATAATCTAAGCTACTATCTGAACTATCATCTGAATCCGAGCTTTCAGAGTCTGAATCAGAGTAGTATTTTTGTTTCTTCCTCTTGCTTCCCTCTCCCCCCACTGATTCACCAAAAAAAAAATCCCCTCTGTTTTTTTTTGCACTCCTCTCCATTAAGCCCCTTTTCCCCCCCAAAAAGGCCCTTTCAAAAATATTCCTCTTTTGCTTTTTCTTTCTCACGCCCCCTTTGTCCTCTTCCCCAGCATACAATGTGGACCAACCGTTGATTTGTACCCAAATTGAGCTGTAGGATGAACCACATTATTGTGTTTTGACACCTCATAACTGGTAAGATGTATAGCTCTCTCCCATTCGAGCATTCCATTGAAGAAGGCTTGAGCTTCAACCATACATGAATAGTCACCATACGTGTAGATAAATGCCATTCCAAACTCAGGAAGAAGATCATAACCTCTAGATAGACAGAAAACAAAGCATTCCATAACACAACAGTGTGCTCAGACAACCCATCAAACACATGCTCTGCTTCTACAATGCTCCCACATTTGTATACATAGACACCAGGGTACTATAAACATAAATGTCTGATGTGAATCCTTTCTGAAGGGCATCAACATGTAACGCTTGTCCAATGTAAAGCCTTCTCTCCTTAGCCTTGCTCAACATAGACTGAAAGCATCCCTTCATGCCCACCACTATGCCTCCAAACTTTAACGCTTGTCCACTATACTCATACGCAGAAAATAAATGTAAACACAACAACTAAGTATGTAGAAAGTAACAAATGTCACACACACAACTTTTGGGTGGATTTCACACCTCGAATGTGCAACAATACGACATCCACCCCCTCTAATCCTGCGCATCCTTTGGATGGGCCAACTACCCATGATCGTTATCATCAAGATCCACAAACAGATCAATCTCTTCATTGAGCATTTCCGATATATCAACAAGATTATCTGTCATATCAACTGTCTGTGGAGCCCCGAGAGGAACACCAAGGAAAAGGGAATTCTCTTGTAAGAAAATCTATCTGGTAACATCAACAAGCTTGTTTATCATGCTTCATATGATCACAATGAAGAAAAGAACACCAGGCATAACAAATCTTCATGCAGCATCATATAGATCTCCCACGGATTTGATAGAATCAACCATATTCTTCAATATCTTCATAAAATCCATCAATAGAACAAAGAAAGCAAAGGAATACACCATCTTTGAATGGAAATACATCACATAGTATTCATCTTCAATATCTTCATAGTCTTCTCTCTCAATCTCTCATATATAATCACTCTGTTTGAGTAGAATTGGCTATCTTTGACTCTCTCTCTCTCTCTCCATCAATAATACATCATACCCTCACTACAATCTCTCAAAAATTACTCTCAATAATCCTTCTTAGGTCGTGGATACCCCTCCCAAGAGGTATGTCTGATATGAAGGGTCATCAGAGCCACTACAGTGTCCTTTCATAGCTCACTACTATCACTTCACTCTAGTCTTCTCTTGAGTCTTCAGCAGCTACTTCTTCCACTTCTTTGACCTCTTTTGCACTTGTATTCACCTCTTTCCAAGGCTAGAAAACTTTCCCAAGCTACACTCTCATCCATCAAAACACATACAGAAGCATACAGAACAGTCTACAGAACAGTACCAGAACAGCTACAGTATAGAACAGAACAAAACAGAAACAAAAGCTCTACAGAAGACCTACAGAAGGTTACAGAAGGTCATCAAAACCACATAACTTACTCTCAAACCATTCCAAACTCTCACAAACCATTCAATAAGCTTTCTCAATATCTCAATCTTCATCAATCAATACTCCATCCCTCTTTATAGAAGACAATCAGAACAAAACAGACCAAAACAGAGCAAAACAGAACCTATCAGAACCTATCAGAACATCACAGAACCACCAATAAACATCATGAACTTCCAAAACACCATCATTATCATCCAAAACACTCTCAAACCACTTCCATATCAATCAATCATCTCATAAAATCAACCATTCAGCTCTCAAAAACAACAAAAATCAGCCAAAAAACAAGTCATTTCAACACTCAACATATCCCCACACTTAATAAGGAAGCGTCCTCGCGACCCAGGAAAAAGGGAATACAAGTTCAGGAAAAAGCTCAACTTTGATCATCAATATCTCTTCAAAAAGAATCCATCCACCACGACCCCAACTTATAACCTGTTTCTAATATAAAAATACAACGAAAGGAAAACCCTTTATACATTAACACTTCTGATCAAACTAAAAATCTCAACAAATTTATAAAAGATATAAGAGTTTGCTTCTTCTTCATCTGCATCTGCTTCAACTCTCCATCCACGACCCCATCACCACAATTCTCCAAAACGTAGCTCGTACACAAAATCCAATAGGAAACCACCACATTCATTGGACATAAATGAACTCACAACACAAACACTAATACACAACAAAACCATCTGAATGACTCCTTCAAAAAGAAAAATTATCATTAAAAAACATCCACCATACATTGGAAAGGTATCAATGAAGATGATCCCTCTTAAAAGATTGATGTTGTCGGAAACGATCCATAGATAAGGATTCATCTACAAAGTTTTTAGGAGGATTTTGAAAAAATTGGAGACAACACATCCTTTCCAACAGGACCAGGTATCTGCTAGGCAAACAGAGGGCATGAAAATACAATATATCCAGCTGCTGGGAATCAATGCTTACATTGACATTCATGCACAAGTTTGGAATAGGCTTGGAATCATTATGAGAGTGCCTATGCATATACACCAGGTACCAAGCAAAGTGAGCAGTTAATCTCACTGAGGGATCGGCAGACTGGGAATATTGCTGGGCAAAATGAACATAGTTCTGATAAGCTTGACTGGAAGCTGTCCATTCTCCTGGAATTACTGGCCAATTGATCTGTGGTCCTGTAAGGCAATCATCCGAACTCCATCCCCTTCTTCTGGAAATCTGATTATCAAACCCGTCACAGTCACTAACCAACTGAGGTGGTTGAGATATGGAAGTGTTAGGCGAGGATAGTGGAATAAGGAAAAGTGGATGAAGGGAAGGATAGGAAAAATCATAAAAGGAAGAAAAGGTTAAAGAAGGAGTGGTAGAAATTTGTAAGGAATCACTAAGGAACGGTGTTAACTGATAAATAGGAAATGTGGAGGGTACATAAATGGAGGGAGAAGAACAGGGTGGAGAAGGGGAAAATACCCTATCCTCAATAAAGGAATAGTAAGTGAAAATGGGAATTTGAGGGAAAGATGAAGGTTGGAAAAGAAGGGGTAAAATAATTGTGGAATTAGATTGACAAAGGGAAAGATATATATCATAGCGGTGAGCCATTTGTTGGTAATAGAGGAGGGTAGGAACAGAAGGTCCTAAGAGAGATCGTCTATGATAGGCATCAAAGAAGGGAGCATCAAATGGATTATCTTTTGAAAGATAGGCTAAGAGATCCATCCTCAGTTGATTAGTACTCTGGGCAAAGGTAGGAGCTGTGTTTTGTCTTTGATTTAGGACCACAGAATCAATCATGGGATGCCACGAATTATCATGACAATCAGCCACTTTGGAGGAATAACTTTGAAACATGTCAGCTATGCGCAACTCCAAATGATTAACATACAAAACAGCCTGTAAGACCACATCCCCCACATACCATGCCATATCTACCTCATTTGGAATTAACAAGTCTCCTCGTAGATACATGTATGACATCAACATGGTGTCTGGCGTGACAGAATCCTCAAACACCATTCTGACTACCTCTGTCAACAACTCAGCAGACCAAGCCCCACTCCATCCATCCTCTGGAAAAGGTAAATCCATCGTGGAAAACTTCATGTAGAAGACCAACTTCTGTAAGTGGCAGTGGACAAAGAAAGAATGGTCTGGTGAGACATATTCCTGAAACTGCTCAAATGTAGACCATAACAAGTCCATTCTGGACTGCAATCTTTCCACTTTACCTTGGAATAGAGGGCACAAAGTAGCCTGTCTTTGAAGAGCAGCCAAGTCCTGCTGGGAAAGAGAAGGAATCAATGGAACATGAGCGCTTTGAGAAACAGAGCGGGACTTTGCAAGTTGATCTTGCAACTGCTGGATTTGGGAGGCTTGGGATGCCACTGTGTCATTAGCAGTCTGTAAAGCTGAAAGTTTGTCATGTAAGATAGCTTGGAACTCCTGCGCTTTTCTAGACATCCTCTCCTTCTCCTCTGAAAGGCTAGTAACCTGGGATTGAGCCTCTAGTAACTGGATCTTCAATGAAGAAATCTCATCGCTTTGGGTGGCAACCAGTTGGGTTTGCTGTTCCATTTGCTTAAATAAATCTGCTAGAGTATCCTTAACAGAAGCTAACTCGGATGTTGCCTTATGCAACTAGTCCTTAAACTGCATGAGCTCTTCATAAAAAGATGCGTACAGCTGTTGAACACAGGCTGTCACTGACAACTCAATGGAACTTTGAATATCTTTACAAAGGAAAGGAATCGCATCTCCTGAGACTAGATTGTTCAGGGAGGAAACTGAGATGTCTAATGATCCGTCTCGATGTGCTCTGAACAGGTTATTACAAGTGAGATACCCAAGAAGTTCACTGCCAGAAGTAGCAGGAATGGACACTGAAGGAAGTACTGAAGGATCTTTATCCGCTACCCTCTTCAAGCGTTTGCGCTGTATGACCAGGGGAGGCGGAGAATCATCATCCTCTATGTCAATGGGTTCTGACACATCTGAAGGTGGAGGAGGAGGTACTGGATCTGATGGAGGAGGTGGAGGCACTGTCTTCTGTAAACCTAAATAGGTCAAGAAGGCAGACAAGTATGATCCATATGTGACATTGGTAACATTACCCCTTGTGACTTTGACAAAATGCTGATCCATTTTAGTGAGGAGGTAAGTGCTCCAATCAATAGCAACTCCTTTCAACACCATCCTGGAAGCTATAAAAAGCTCTTTGGACAAATACTGGGATGGCATTTTGGCAAGCATAAACCTGTCCTGAAGAAACTGACAGATCGTCTTCCATACGGGATCAGTGATCATAAAAAAGGAAACTCCTGAAGAGTTGATCACCTTCTTAACATCGAGCATTTCCCTTGTCTGCTTTTGGAACAGCTTTAGAATCTCTTCATTAGAGAAGAGCTGACAAGTGGTCACAAAAGGTTCACCTTTGAAGGGTAGAGACAAAGCCTTCCCTAAGCCTCGAGGTGTCAAAGTCATAGAAATTCCTTGGACTAGTCCTGTCTTCTTGTTGTAAGAGGCCAGAAACTCATCATATAACGACGGATCCGCTGGAAGCAGGGGAAAAGAAGTAGCCACAAAAGCAGCAAGGCCCGCCTTCGTGAGAGGCTCAAAAGTAAGTAGGGAAGAGTAATCCCTACTAACGAATGGGACGTACTGGATAGGGGGAGGAGCATGAGAAGGTGCCATTCAGATGGTTACACACACACCACAAACACAGACAATCAAGGAGAATGCCTGCAAAGCAACAGACAAAAACCAAGGATAAGAGAATAACCAAACAAAAAAACGTGACTCGACCAACTAATCCCAAGCAATCCACATCCTAGAAAAATTCGACATGACCTTGAGACATATGTGACCGAAAGCTTCATGCGATGCATTAGACAAACACCCAGAACCCTGTAACAGGCAATAAAAGAAAAAACTGCATACCGTACCCATAACCGTTATAAAGACAGTAAACCAAAACAATACCATATCCGACACATATCAATACTTCATCGATGATAAACCAAGACTAGACTAGGAAAATAACTTTAATGACTGCACATACCTATCCAACGAAACGGTTCATTAAAAAGGGGAATTAAGTGCAGTGAGGGGGAATGAATTTAATGAAGGGTTGATTTTAATAAATTATGAAGAATGGGTGAATTTTTATTAGGTGATAAACCTTAGCAAGAAAACGGTGGTTCCTTATTATAAATTAAATTACCAATTATTAGATTAAAACGGTGCTTTTATTCGAATCCTGATTTCGATACCCGACTGGGTCTCTAAATGCAAGTTCGTTGATTACAAATTAAAGTGATGTGGAGCGCTTTTTTGCCAGCGCATGCTCATGTGACGAGTAGTTCATTTTAATTAAAATTAAAGTGCCTCTGTAGCGCACGTAGCGCGTGCGAAGTGAACGGCGGGTTTATTTTAATTAAAAAGTATGTGTGTATATAGCGCGAATGCGCGTGCCATGGTGGTAGTTAGGTTTGATTTATGTTAAATATTGGTTTGTTTGTTTGTGTGTTTTTTTTTTTGGTGGTTATGTATTGATTGAGTTTTATATTATCCGTGGGTTTTGGGGGAGCATGTGTTTTTTGTGTATTTTTTTAAAAAACAAATAAAAGGGAAATACCTGGTAGTGTGTGTATGAAAATGCAAAGAATGCGCTCTCCTCAATCCAAAAATATCTGGATTTTTTCGCTAGACGGTTAGGTGGGGTGTTGGATGAAAAAATGGGTTTTTTTAAATTTTTTTTTATTTTTTTATGTTATGGATTTGTGTGAGTTAGTGTGAAAGAATTTAGATGTGAAAGAAAATATTATGACAGCTGAGAAAAATATGCCAAAAATAAATAAAAATGGGAAGGAAAGGAGTAGGAATTTTTCAGAAAGTAATTGGGAATTTTTTAGTATTGTTAATGAATTGTTATCATATTTTTGGGTAGTTTGAAAGATTTTAGAAGTTTAAAATGGGCAAAAATAGTTTTTTCGAAAATTTACAGGGTGAGAAAAATATGGCCAGGGATTGCAAAAATAAAAGGAAAGTTTTCGAGATTTTGCTGGATTTTTGTAGAATTGAAAGGAGTTTTGAATGAGTTGTTTTGTATTTTTCAATGTTTTTGTGTGTTTTTTATTTGTTATTTAAATGGAAAAAGGATTGACGGGTGTGTTAATTAAAAATCTGGGAAAAATACCCAGCAACAGGCTGCGTGACAGCTGCGTAGCAACAACCAACGAATGATCTTCCGCACGCGATCCCACATGAACAATCTCAATCACCCACATTCGCGTATACACCTGCGCATGTGTCTGCGTCTCGAGGGTGTCGACGGGTGGGACGGGGGTTTATGAAGGGGGTTGGGAGTGGGTGATCGACGGGTTGCCTATGGGGGGGAAAAGGGGTTTTGGAGGAGGGTTTTGTGGGTCAGGTGTTCAATGATTCTGCAGCATAGGACAGGGGGGTAGGGGGGTTTTGTGTGTGTTAGCTGCGGGTGTGCCTGTGGCTGGTGTAGTGTGTGATAGGGGGGCTTACAGGGAGGTTGGGGGGTGTGTGTGGGACTGGGGGCTTAGAGGGGGGTGGGTTTGAAGTGGGTGGTTGAGTGGGTGGGAAGGGGGGTGAGTGGGGGGGTAGTGGGGTAAGTTTAGAGTGGGTGGTTTAGTGGGTGGGAAGGGGGGTTAGTGGGGGGGTAGTGGGGGGTAAGTTTAGAGTGGGTGGTTTAGTGGGTGGGAAGGGGGGTTAGTGGGGGGGTAGTGGGGTAAGTTTAGAGTGTAATGTGCAGGTGGGCACATGGCAGGCGGGGCAGGCGGTCAACGGGCGCAGAGCGGGCAGGCGGGAGGAGACCACCGTGGTGCCAGGCGAGGACGGCGAGGGACACGGGCGATGGCGGTGACAACGGGGCGCGAACGGCATCCAAGGCGGCAGCACAAGCGGCGTGGACGAGGCTGCAGGCCGGGCGTGATGGCGTCGAAGGTGGGAACGGCTGTAGGCGAGGCGTGAGGGCTGGAGACGGGGCGGGCGGCCCAGGACGAATTGGAGGCAAGGGCAACGTCGTCCTGGCGTGACGGGCTGGAGGCAGGGCGGGCTGGAACCAGGGGCGGGGGGCGGCCACAACAGCGTAGAGGCGGCACGAGACAGCACCCGGCGGGCAGGCGCTGCAGAGGCGGCGCGACGGCGGGGAAGAAGGCGGCCGACGAGGCGTGAGGAGGCGGCATCGACGACTGGCGGGGCTGCTGGCCACAAGGTGTGGAGGCAGCCGCTGCAAGGCGGAAAAGGGAGGGAGGACGAGGCAGGAGGGAGAGGAAGGAGGGGAAGGAGAGGGGAGGAAGGAGGAGAAAAGGAGAAGAAAATGGCGGGGAGAAGGAAGGGAGAAGAAGGAAGAGAAGAGGAAGGGAAAGAGAGGGGAAGAAGAGGTGGAGAAGAACAGGAAGGGAAGAAGAAAAGAAAGAGAGGGAGGTGGAGTTGTAGGGAGCTGGGGGGGAGATGAAGGTAAGGAGGGTGGAGATGGAGGCACGAGCACGAGCAGGAAAGGGAGAGAAGGAGGAGAGGCAGTTAGGGGGGGTGGGGGATGGAAAGGGTGGGAGGGTCGGGGAGAAAGAAGGGTGGGGAGGGGTGGGTAGGGGTAGGAGGGGATGGGCAGGGGTAGGGGAGGGTGCCCATGAGGGGAGGGCGCCCAGGGGTTGGGTAGGGTCATAGGGTGGGTAGGGCCAAGAGGGTAGGGGGGGAAAATGGGCACGTACCCCCGTCCTGCGCACGTGCGCGGGGCGGGGTAAAAAAATTTACCGTGACGGGATTAAAATGGCACCGGGATGACGATATGGGTCATGTGGACACAACCGGGGTGCATGGAGACGCGTAAAATCGAAAAAGGGCGCGTGCACGCGCAAAACGGGCGCGCGAATACACGTAAAAATAAAGAAAAAATTAATAACTCCCAATCCGAACGTCAAAACGAAATAGCGTAAAAACAAAAAGTGGGCAGGACGGTAGGGGGAAAACAAGAAAAATATATGACGAAGGTTTCGGGGGGGGAAAGGGCGGTCACATGCAAAAAATCCAAAAAACGAACCAAAAAACGCAATTTAAATTTAATATCGAAAAATCCGTGTAGCGGAATGAGGTGCAGAAAAAAGAAAAACTGTGCAAAAAGATGTGCCCAACAATCCTATCACATCAAAACATAATTCCGACGGAGATAAGATGCGTTCACATGGGAAAAACCCAAAAAACAAACCCGAAAATGGGATCAAAAATTAATATCGGACGAACCGTTCACCTGAATGACATGCAGTAAGAAGGAAAAATGTTCGCAGGAAGGGGTGACACAGGGTTATCATGTTAAACCGCAGTTCCGGTGGAAGTAGGAGGGGTTCACATGTGAAAAACTCCAAAAATACTCCCGAAAACGTAATTAAAAATTAATAAGTAAAAATCCAAAAGTCGAAAGAGGGTGGAGGAAAAAGGAAAAAGTTGGGGGAAGGAACAGGGGACACAGTTGTTGGATTAAATTGGAAGTCCGATGCAAACAGGGCAGGTTCACATGGAAAAATAGCAAAAAGACGCATGAAAAAGTCTTAAAAAACCAGAAAATTAATAATGGACAAACCGTGTATCGGAATGATGCGGAGGAAAAAGGAAAAATGTCAGGGGAAAAGTGGTTGGTAGGGCTTTTACATCAGATCAGGGTTCCGAAGCAAGTAAAGCACGTTCACATGCAAAACCGGCTAAGTAGCGCAAAATGCTTCAAAAATTGATAACGCGAAAACCGTAGACCGGAATAGGGGTAGGTAAAAAGAAAAAATGGTCAATTCAAAGGGAGAAACAGGGCTATAAGGTTGGATTTGGACTTCGGTGAACGTAGGATGCATTCACATAGTAGGATCTCAAAATCAGGGAATGAAGGAAAACTGCAGGGGAACAGTCCCAAGGGTGGGTGAAACATAACCGGGTGGATGGGAAGGGACCCCATTAGGGTAAAAGCAAGTCATGGCATACATGCATGAGCAGGGTAAGGCATATGCAGAGGGATGTGCAATGTAGACGCGCAAGGACGCGTCCCCACACTGAAGACCTTAACGGATAGGGTTAACCGAGCAACAGGGACCTAGGACCACGCCACAGACCATCCACTAACGTCCCCACACTTAAAACATGACCGTTACGAAGAAACAGAAGGTGTAGGGTTAGAAAAACTTGGCCCGTTTCGTTAAGAAGCAAGGTTGAGTGTCGATGGAACGTCCAGTGTGGTTGTCGGCTTCTGGAGGTACCAAGGCCTCTTCTCGGCACACGTTCGTCATGGCAGGGACCATGCGGCAACATCCAGGAGGTAGCTTTTTGAAGGAATCGCAGGAAATTTGTTGTTGATGATGAGGGATATTGCACTCAACTCGCAGTCACTCAAATGAAATGAAAGAACAGTCACTCGCCCCATGACTAATATCATTCGAGGAATAATGATTAAAACCCATATCTCGTACCCGGTTGAGGGATCAAAAAGGGGGAATGGTGGAGAAAAAGTATGCCAGGGTGCACAGTTGATGGTGCATTAGTGCGTCCAACCCGGCTGGCATAAGTACAAGAAGGAAGGCAAGGGAGCCTTATGGTGCAGTGCACAGAACAGGGTGATGTGTCTTGTGATGATGGCAAAGACCCATCTCGTGGGTGCATAGGGAAACGGGAACATACCTGACTCCAAGTGTCGTAACACCCCTCAATCTCACCTCTCGGTAATTGATTGAAGAAACTCCAGTCACACTCAGCCCACTCTCTGTCTCACTCTCTGTTGATAGATACAAGAGGGCAGCCTTTTCCTGAAACCCGTTGATGTAATCCTCACAGTCACTTGTGCAAAGGTTGTATGCCTTGTGCGCATTTGATGGTGCAACTGTGCATCCCGCCCTGTGCCGGCATACGGTGCAAGAAGGAAGGCAAGGGAGCCTTATGGTGCAGTGCACAGAAACAAATTGTGCTTTGTGCATTGAGAGGCCCATCCCATGCGTGCAACACTTCATTCACACTACTCACCTCTCATTTGATTTGAAGGGAAAAGACTGGTCTCTCGACCCACCCTCTGTCTGACTCTCTGTTGATAGATACAGAGGGCAACCCATACTCACTTCCCCATCCGGTTAGGATGAAAGCTCACATCACTCGATTGTTTGTCGATGAAGTTCGCGTCATCAGTTGTTGAAGAGGCGTACCCAGGGAGGTAGCCATCAAATCGAAGGTTGTGTTGGACAGGAACATGTCATCTGCTAGAGGACAGTTAGACGCTTTGCAAAGAGACCCAGGGCACAACGTACCAAGGGAGGTAGCTTCGGAATTGGATCCTGGGAATATCAATTAATGAATCCACTTTCTGGACTGCTGGGTGTTACCACCTTTTCCACAGCCAGCTTCTCGCCCAAGGGTGTTTACCACCTTTTCTTGGAATGAGGCCTGCTATGACAGGGAATTGCTTCCTTTTCTCTCATAACAGATTTGTTTGTTTGTTTCTTTTTTTTCTTCTTCTTCTTTTTCTTGTTTTCCCCTATTCCCGAGGGTGTTTCCACCTTTTCTCGAAGAATAGGTCGGCATGACAGGGACCTAAGTCCTTTTCTCCCATAACCGATATGTTTTTTCTTTTTTCTTTTTTTTTTCAAATTGAGCAAGGGAATGGTAGAAAGACCATGTATCAAGACCAACCTCGCCACTGTCGCTGGTGGAAAATAGAGGATAAGAGATCAAGGCTGGAGGGTGGAGTTGAGGGAACAGAGGGTTGCGTCCACTTCATCAGGAGTGACTGAAGAATGGCTATCAGAAGTAGCATCATAAGAAGTACAGTGCCGCACCAACGAGGGAAAGGATCAAGTGTCCGTAATTGTCAAGATCCCCAAGGAGGGAAGTACTTCTTCAAGCGATATCCATTGATCAGAAAGGGATCATCAGAGGTATCAACGGTCTGTACTTGGACAGAGCCATTAGGGTTGACGGCAAGTACCTTATAGGGGCCCATCCACCGCTGTTGGAGCTTGCCAGGAAACTTGCCAAAGTGTGAATCATAGGCTAGGACCAAATCACCTTCTTTGAACTCCTTGTGCTTGATGAAGCTATCATGGTAAGCCTTACGTCGAGCTTGCGTGGCTTCCATGCATTGTAGAGCCATCCGACGAATTTCATCCAAACATTCCAGGTGCAAGAGATGACGTTGCAGTGAATCATCATCCCCCAAACGCTCTTTGATAGCCACTCTCAAAGAGGGTAGTTCTAGTTCAACAGGAAAAACTGCTTCTGTATCATACACCAGCTGGAAGGGTGTCTGTCCTGTTGCTGCTTTATGGGAAGTTCTGTACGCCCAGAGGGCCTCTGTAAGTCGATCATCCCAATCACGACGATGTGCGGCAATTGTTCTTGTCAGAATCGAGCAGAGGATGCGATTGGTGACTTCGACTTGGCCGTTGGCTCTGGGGTAATAGGGAGTGGACTTGCGATGGCGGATCTTATACAACTCTGTCAACTCTTCCACGACTTTGTTGAGGAAATGAGTGCCTCTGTCACTTACCAACTCTAAGGGACTGCCAAAATGGGTGATGATATTCTCGTACATGAACATGGCCACACTGTTACCATCGTCCCGCTTTAGGGCTTTAGCTTTGCACCACTTTGTAACATAATCCGTACATACAAGGATGTATCGGTTCTGTTTTCTTCTGGTAGGAGGATCGATCGGACCTACGAAGTCGATGCCCCACTTCTCAAACGGCTTCAAAGGAAGGATAGGTTGCAATGGCATGGCACTTGTCTTCGTGGGTTTCCCCATTCTTTGACAAGCATCACATCTTTTACAATAATCATAGGCATCCTTGTGAATGGTAGGCCACCAATAACCTGCTAGTAGAGCCTTCCTGGCTGTGGCTTCTCCTGCAAAGTGACCTCCGCATGGCTCGTTATGGCAAGCCTTCAGAACAATCCCAATCTCTTCTCCTGCAACACATCTTCTGAGCACTTCATCTTTGCCTTTCTTGTACAGTGCACCACCTAGCAGGGTGTAGGGAGCTTATTCTAACATGAGCTTCTTCCTTTCCCGACTAGAAATACCAGGAGGATACTGTTGGGTTGCCAGCAGATTAGCAATGTCTGCATACTAGGGACTTACAATTTCTACCAAGAATAGGGAAGCATCAGGGAGGTTTGGATCATCCTGCTCCTCGTCTGCAGTTTGTGGGATACGCGACAGATGATCAGTCAGAACATGGGAACGACCAGGCTTAGTAATCACCTCAAAGTCGAACTCCTGGAATAAAAGGAGCCATCTCATCATTCGTCCTTTCACATCTGCTTTGTTCATCAAGAAGGACAGGGCCTCATGATCCACATAAAATTTAAAGTGGGTAGATAGGATGTAATGGCGAAACTTCTCCAAGGCAAACACCATTGCCAAGCACTCCAGCTCTGTCACTGTATAGTTCCGTTCCCTATCAGTGACTTTTCGGCTTGCGTAGTAGATCGGTTGATCCAACTTCGAAGAGCCCTTTTGGCAAAGGACAGCACCTAAGCCTTCAATTGATGCATCAATGTGTACATGGAACTCTTTCGTCCAATCAGGAGGTTGCAGAATGGGTGCCTTTATCAGACACTGCTTCAGAGTGTGGAAGGCTTTGTCACATTCTTCTATCCAAGTAAACTCTGCATCTTTCCTCAGGAGCTTGTGCAAGGAGGTTGCCTTTGTCGCAAAATGGGCTATAAACCTTCTATAGTAACCCACATGGCCTAGGAATCCCCTCAACTGTTTGAGGTTGGTGGGTGCTGCCAGAGCTGCAATCTTTTCAATCTTTGCAGGGTCTGTTGATATCCCTTGTGCAGAGATAATGTGGCCCAACAGAACTCCAGAAGAGACCCCAAAGATGCATTTGTTGGGGTTGAGGGAAATCCCATACTCCCGGCATCGGTCAAAGCACTGTTCCAGGTGTTCCCAGTGTTCACGGATCAAACTATAGACACAGAAGTCATCCAAATATACCTCAATGAAGTCATGCAGATGATTCTGAAATGCGGCCATCATGACTCGCTGGAAAGTAGCAGGGGCATTGCAGAGTCCAAATGGCATCACTCGGTAAGCGTAGGTCCCCCATTCTGTGGTGAAGGTTGTTTTGGATTGGTCTTCTTCTGCTATTTGGACTTGGTTGTATCCGCTGAATCCATCCAGAAGGGAATAAAGTTCATGTCCTGCCACTGTGTCCAACAGTTGGTCTGTGAAAGGGATAGGAAAGTGATCCTTCTTTGTCTTGGAATTAAGCTTTCGGAAATCCACACATATTCGCAATTTGCCATTCTTCTTGGGTACAACCACGATGGGTGAAACCCATTCACTATTTGCCACTGGATAGATGAACTCGGCTTCCAGAAGCTTCAGCAGCTCCGCTTTCACCAATGTGGAATAATTCGGATTCATTCGCCTCTGTCGTTGCCGTACTGGCTTGGCATCAGGCTCCAAGTCAATATGATGTTGACATATTGTGGGATCAATCCCCTTTAGGTCTTTATAGGACCACGCAAACACGTCCAAATTTTCTTTCAACAAGTTGTACAAAGTTGACAACTCCTCTTCTGGGAGACTGCTACCCACCTTCAAGTGGCGTTCAGTGCCTTCTGCATTCACAAAGGTTAACTGTCTTTCACATTCTACTTCACGGATGAAGGTCCCGCGGACTGCTTCTGGGTACAGATCCGACTCCTTCAAGGGAATGGTGTCCTCTTCTGATGTCCCACTAGAACTCACTTCTTCTTTTGGTGGAGACTTAGGTTGCTCCTTAAGATGTTGGAATGGGATTAGAGATGTTTCAGGTTTGGTTTCAAGAGTAATTACCTCTTGGCTTGAAGACTCCTCTTTTGATGACACATCCAGGAACGTCACATAACAGGGACCCTCTGATGCCTGTGGGGATTGTTGGATTGGTGCTTGTTGGCACGGTGCATCATCATCATCTTTCTTCGGCAAGGATGGGTTAAGACGGCATGAGCCACTGCTAAAAGACGGCTTGTTCTTCTTAATCCATTTCTTATAAAAATTTTGCATATGAGAAGATCCATTTACTAGACCAAATGGTACCATCACCATTCTGTCCCATAGCATGAGCTCATCAGCTTCTGATGCTTCTGGAACTTCTTCCTCAACTGTATCCTCTTCAGGTGGGATAGATTCTTCTGGCTCACTTTCATCACCTTCTTCGTCCATATCATATTCATCCTCTTCTGTCTCTGTCTCTGTCTCTGCTTCTGCTTCTGCTTCTGCTTCTGCTTCTGTAGGAGCTCTGTAACAGAAGAACAGATTCTCTGTTTCCTCTCCTGCCTCTGTCTCTATCTCTGCTTCTGCTTCTGCTTCTGCTTCTGCTTCTGTAGGAGCTCTATAATAGAAGAACAGATTCTTTGTTTCCTCTCCTGCCTCTGTCTCTGGCTCTGCTATGGCCATGTAATAGGGAGAGCAATACATCCATGCTTCTATCTCACTGTCAGAAGTGATTTTAGAAGTCATTTCTGGTTCAGGCAGGAAGTATTCACCCATTGATAATGGCGTTGCATATTTTGGAAGTCGGCTTACAGTATCCACTATTAAGGAATGTGCCACTATTTTCTTGGGAAGGATCTGTTTGACAGCATCTTCGTCTGCTGATGTTCCATCCGTAGCGTCATTAGGGGAGTCAGAAGATAATTCCAAGGAGGTGGATCCATGTCCTTTTTGAGAGCCATACAGTTTCAACACCACTTTATTGGGTCCTCTGCCCAAGGTCAAGGTTCCTTTGAACCAATCCGTCCTTGCTCGGGCTTCAAAAAGCCATGGTCTGCCCAGTAACAGAGGATAGGATGTACCATAAGAGTTTGGCTTCACCACCAAATAGGTTAGCCAATAATCTTTTCCAGCCACTGTAGTCTTCACATATGGGAGAATGCCCAAAGGTTTGATCCTACTCTGATCCGCCAGTCTGATGAGCCATTGGGTTGGTTGCACACCTTGTAAGCCTAGATCCTTCATTGTAACATCCGACATAATGTTCACTGATGAACCACCATCAATCAGTGCATTTTAAATAAAGCAACCTTCTATCCATACGCCAGTCTCTGGAGTACCGGGATCTAGGAAAGCATTTGCCACATCCACTTCTTTTACATGCTCTGAAGCTTTGTTGAGCTTTGTTGCTGTTGAAGGAGCAATCCTTAAATCACTTCTTCTTGTCAGTATACTTTTGAACCTTTTCCGGCAACTGGGAGACAACATCAATAATTGTCGGAATGTGAGGTTTGGTCTAAAGGTATCTAGATCTCTAACTAGATCGTATTCCTTAATAGGATCCACTGGCTTCTCTAACTGGTTAGGGAATGGGGCAACACCCATTTTCATTTTCCCTCTTTCTTCCAACAGAGGAATTACAGGAACTTCTTCTACCACTTGTGGCACTTCCTCCTCTTCTGTCTCCTGGACCTCTGGTCCTGTCTCTGTAACTGTCTCTGTAACTCTCTGTGGCACTGTAGTGCTCTGTACGGCACTGTTAGGCTCTGTTCTGTTATGTCCTTCTGATGGAAGATTGAACTTCACTGTTCTGGCTGGAGGGTTATTTTCTTTCTGGATAGGTGGTTCCTTCTGCTTTGCACGCGTGATGGCAGCAACTTCCAATTCCACTAAATTGGAGGTAGGCTCTTGGGCCTTGAACGGACTATCAGTAGCACTGTTTTTCACTGGGGCTGGGCTTGGACAGTCTTTTGCAGTGTGGCCTTCTCCTTTGCATCGACTGCATAAGGGCTTGTAATCCATTGGCCTTCGAGGATTTGGACAATTTGGTGAGATATGTCCCTTTTCTCCGCATCTGTAACATTCCACTTCTGATCTCTGACCACCGCCAGACTGTCTTCCTCTGTAACTTTGAGAGGGAAATCTTCTGGGTCCGAAATTAGGACCAAACTCTCTAGGCTTGGGTCCAATATCCTGTGTTGTCATTTTGGATTCCAACAAGTTGAATCTTGCGTCTTCTTCCTTCCTTCTCCTATCATGCATCTCCTTCAAAGAGCAAATGTCCTCGATATGGTTCTTCCGCAAACAGTAGGAACAGAAGGCTCCAGGGATGGTTGGTTTTCGTGTACATTCAGTGGCTAAATGGCCTGCTTGATGACACTTACCACACCAAGTGTTTGACCGCATCACATCTCTTCCTGCTCCTGCAACGTTGGATATGCTAGCAGTAATCACTTTCAACGTCTGTATTTGCTCTGTAATCACTTCCATCAACTCCTTTTTGATGTTTGCAACTGAGTTAGATAAGTAATCATTCAAGCTTTCTCCTCCTGAGACACTAGCAGGAGGGTTTTGAGGAGTCTCTGTAATCACTGCATAAACGGGCTGGGCTGGTACAGAGGGGTCTCTGTTCTAGTTCTGATTCAGAGCTCCTGTTTGAACTGTTGGTTGTTGGCTCCAGTTAGTAGGATTCCACTGTTGCTGCTGATTTGGAATTGAGGAAATTGGTTGGGACCATTGTTGTTGTGGTTGAACCATCATTTGAGGCATGGATCGTGGCCACTGTGGATTTGGTGCACTGTACTGTGATACCGAGGGCATCTGTTGGTAGGGATAGGGAACAGTCCCTGGAACTGCATTTGGTGGGTACATCATTCCTGGCATCAGAGGAGGTAGGACTCCTCTTCCTGAATTCATCGCCAATCTAGCTTCCACTTCATCGTACAGTCTTGCACCTTCTATTGCAGCTTGTAGTGTGGCTGGTCTTTGCGGCTCCACAAACTTACGGACTTCTGGTTGTAATCCTCTGAGAAACACCCCCTTTTGAATGCCATCATCTAGATTATGGTTAGTCCATCTCTTCAGGATGGATTCCATTCGTGAGACATAAGCTTCTACTCTTTCTCCAGAGGATTGACTTAGGTTCATAAATTCCTCTCTCATCCGCTCTTCAAAACCTTCACGCCTAAATTTAGTGAGGAAGGCCAACTTCAGGTCGTCCCATGTGCCAAAAGTTCCTGCTGCTTGTCTCTCATACCACTGAAACACCGCGCCCTTGAAAGTGGCGGGGAATATTGCTAACCAATGCTCAGGGGTTCTGGCATTGTTAGCCACACACGCTACCATAAACTCTGGTACATGAAGATCGGGGTCTTCATTGTACTCTCCCTTAAAAACTAGCAATGGGACTACATTCGCTGGCCTGTCATCAATATTTCCAGGATGGATCTGGCTTGGAAGTGGACCTCCAGCAGGAGGAGGAAGGGCTTGATGTGCCATTGGGACTTCTGTAAAGAGTTCCGCAAGGGCGTCAAAGGCGGCTTCTGCTGCGAGCTCGCTCTCGGCTCTAATTTTTGCTTTCTCTTTTCTCACGTACCTCTGGACTCGTTCTAATGCTTGCCTTTTTATTGCGTCATTCATTAGGGGTGTGGCTCCACTATGTTGTTAGTGCTCCACAGAGGGTTAATAGAAGACTTCAGTCTCTGGAGGACTCTCTTGCCAACATTTCTTCTACTTCTTTCTTTTCAATGTCCCTGAATTCTGCTTTCATGCCACTGCACAGGGGAAGGTATTCGGTTCTGAAGGTGTCAAAATGCATACGTCTGAGCATTGTGGTCATCATAGTAATGCCAGCTTCTGATGGTTTCAACAATGTATGTTGTGAAAAACACTCTGTCTACCAACTTCCAGTGGGTTGCTAATTGAACAAACAGAAGATTATCAGTACACCAAGCATCCCATGTATCTTGCTGTTGAGCATCCACGAACAAATTCCAACTCTTTTCCTTCTTGTCTTTGTGAACCTCTACAGACCAAGACTCTTGAAGCCTCTTCACAATCTCCCACTTGATGTTGTCTGGAAACTTCTCAATGAATGCCAAATCTTCCATGGATGGTCATTCTCTCTGTTTCTGCTCTTCAGTTTGTTCCCAAACAGTTTGCCACCAAGATGCAAGTTCCTGCTGCTTCAACAGGAAGAGGAAACTGTCCACCACATAGAGCATGCATCATGATGGTGATGTGTTTCCGCCATTGTGGGATGAACTTCTTGTGGAAAGTGGCTTTGATTATAAGGAATTCCAACTCTTCAGTGGAAGAAGGAACTTTACAAACATCCATTGAATTCTTCTCTTCTTGGCAATGCCATTTCCTTCATTTTCAGCCTCTTCTGGTGCTTGTTGATGGCAAGTTTCCCCGGCTGCGTACCAAAAACATGGAGCCCCGAGAGGAACACCAAGGAAAAGGAAATTCTCTTGCAAGAAAATCTATCTTGTAACATCAACAAGCTTGTTTATCATGCTTCATATGATCACAATGAAGAAAAGAACACCAGGCACAACAAATCTTCATGCAGCATCATGTAGATCTCCCACGGATTTGATAGAATCAACCATATTCTTCAATATCTTCATAAAATCCATCAATAGAACAAAGAAAGCAAAGGAATACACCATCTTTGAATGGAAATACATCACATAGTATTCATCTTCAATATCTTCATAGTCTTCTCTCTCAATCTCTCATATACAATCACTCTGTTTGAGTAGAATTGGCTATCTCTGACTCTCTCTCTCTCTTTCCATCAATAATACATCATACCCTCACTACAATCTCTCAAAAATTACTCTCAATAATCCTTCTTAGGTCGTGGATACCCCTCCCAAGAGGTATGTCTGATATGAAGGGTCACCAGAGCCACTACAGTGTCCTTTCATAGCTCACTACTGTCACTTCACTCTAGTCTTCTCTTGAGTCTTCAACAGCTACTTCTTCCACTTCTTTGAGCTCTTTTGCACTTGTATTCACCTCTTTCCAAGGCTAGAAAACTTTCCCAAGCTACACTCTCATCCATCAGAACACATACAGAAGCATACAGAACAGTCTACAGAACAGTACCAGAACAGCTACAGTATAGAACAGAACAGAACAGAAACAGAAGCTCTACAAAAGACTTACAAAAGGTTACAGAAGGTCATCAAAACCACATAACTTACTCTCAAACCATTCCAAACTCTCACAAACCATTCAATAAGCTTTCTCAATATCTCAATCTTCATCAATCAATACTCCATTCCTCTTTATAGAAGACAATCAGAACAAAACAGAGCAAAACAGAACCTATCAAAACCTATCAGAACATCACAGAACCACCAATAAACATCATGAACTTCCAAAACACCATCATTATCATCCAAAACACTCTCAAACCACTTCCATATCAATCAATCATCTCATAAAATCAACCATTCAGCTCTCAAAAACAACAAAAATCAGCCAAAAAACAAGTCATTTCAACACTCAACAGTCTCTTCCATTGGAATTTCTTCTCGTTGCTCTTCTCTTGAAAATTATTCCAATGCATAATCCTCATCATCTCTTTTCTTAAAAATCTTGATTCTTTTTCCTGCAATAGGCACTCTAAGCACTGTCCCATCCAATTCGGTCAGCTCATATGTTGCATTGTCAAAGACATGTCTGACTATGTACGGCCCAAACCATCTTTTGAAGTGCAGTATGCTGATTTTCAAGGCTACTATCAAAGACTAATACCCAGTCTCCCTCTTCTATTGCTCTAGGCTGCAAGCGATGCCTGCTGTCAAACCTGTCCTTATTTCTTAGTCTAGCAACCTTCAGCCTGTCAATAGCTAGCTGAATATCCTCTGGTCTTCTCTCCAACTACCAAATCCGAAGAGCTAAGAGCTCCTCTCTTGTCAAATCCTCCTGCCAAGGTAAAACTGACCAAGTCAAAGCACAAGTCTCAGTCGGCATAACTGGTTTCTGACCATACATCAACTCTGCGGGCATATATCCTGTGGTAACACTGTGAGCCGTACGATCAGCCCACAAAGAAAATGGTAGAAGTCTCGGCCATTCTCCAATCCGTCCTCTACATGCTTTGGATAATGCTTTCACTATCGGCGGATGCCCTCTTTCACTCTTTCCATTTCCCTCTGGATTGTATGCTGTGGTTAGAGCCAACTTGATTCCTAGTTGAGAGAAAAACTCTCTAGCTTCATCTACATCCAATTCACCACAATCCGCAGTGATCTTACCCACACAGCCATACCTACAGAAAATTTCTTCCAATAAGAACTTACACACTGCACTAGTGGTCTTGGTTCTCAAAGATCTGCCCTCAACATTATTGGTAAGATCCTCTCTAGCCAAAACAATATACCTCATCTGCCATAGACCCATAGGCATAGTAACCAAGTCAACTACCCACTTATAATGAATGCATAGCGGATAGGTCGGATGAAGCTCATCTCGATGACGCACTACTGAATACATCTGGCAGTCTCTGTAAGTCTCTACAAAGTGAGAAACATCTCTATACATGCCTTTCCACCAATATTTCTCCCTGATTTTCTCATAAGTAGCCCACACTCCTCTATGTCTAGCCCAAGGAATCTCATGAAACTCCCTCATCACCTGTATTTGTGTCTCTCTATCGCAGACAACCCGCAAAGGTAATCCGCCTCTTTTCTTCGGATGCTTCCAAAGAGATCCGTCCTTGAGAAATTAACCATAGGATTTCCTTCTGATCTTCTTGAACTCTTCATCTGTCCATTCATCTCTTTTTCTTAGTGTACTAAGGTACTTGCCAATCTGCAACCAATCTCCAACATAGAGTTCTTCTATGAAAGCCACAATATCATAGACATGACAAACATGATCAACCATAGTGGCTGAAATTTTTGCATCATCCTCTTCTGCAAGTAGTGTCTCCTCATCATCATATCTGGCTCTTGACAACATATCTGCCATTGGATTATCCTTCCCTGCTATGTGTTTAAATTCCGGATTTAATGACTTGATGTATGCAATCCATCTCAACATAGCTATATCCGGAGTAGAGCAACTCGTAATCATACCAATAAATGGCAAGCAATCTGTCTCTACCATAACTGAAGCTCCAATAAAGTACTCCTTGTCACGTTTGACAGCCGTAACAATCCCCAGTAACTCCCTCTTGATTTGCGGATATCTCCTCTGTCTCTTGTTTAGGACTTTCGCCCCAAACTGAATAGCATACCTGTTTCCATTTGCATCATCTTGACCCACAGCCCAACCTATGCCAATTGGACTAGTGTCAACTGTCAATACAATAGGCCTTCCGCAATTATAATCCGCTTTCCTGAGAGTAGGAGCAATCTGCAATAACTTCTTCAATTTCCGCATGGCTCTAGTGTGGCTCTCATCCCAATAGAATTTCTGCCCCTTTCAAAGAAGCTGATATAAACAATCTGCTATGTGTGCAAAATGAGGTATCCAAATCATATAAAACACACAAGCTCCAATGAATCTCCATACCTCTGAAGTGGTAGAACAATACTTCGTAATCTTGCCTATAGCATCCACCTTATCAGGTGAGGGTTTCCTGCCATAATATCCAGACATATGTCCAACAATGACAACCTCATTCACTCCAAAAACAGATTTTTGCCCTGATAGTGTCAAGTTCACTTCTTCTAACCTAGCCAAAATCTTCTCACAAGCTGAAATATGATCAGCCACAAAGTATCTGCATCCCTACTCATTTAGACTCTCATTCTTCTCTTCTTCTGCACACCCCTTAATGGGCACATCATCCAAGAAAGGCATGGTAAGCTGAGATATGTAATCACGAAGGACCTTATGCATGGCATTCATCATATGTGCAACAGAATTAGTGGCACCTTGAGGCAAGGTACATATCCTGACAACCCCAATAGGAATTCTCATGGTGTTATGTCCCTGCTTTCCAAAGCCAGCTGAAACTGATCATATCCCGAATACAAATCACTTAAAGAATAGATGGCACGTCCAGCAAATGCTTCTGCAAACTCATCCACAACTAGACCTATACCAACATTCCTGATAGTAACTCTGTTTACTGGCTGCATGTCCTATATAAATCGGAGAGTACCATTCTTCTTTGGAACGGTAAACCACCTATTTGAGTATGGTGCAGATGAAGGCTCAAGAATTCCCATCCTGATTTTCTCATTCAATAAATCAATCAGCTTTGGTAGGTGTGCCTTAGGCACTGGAATAGGTCGGAGGTTCCATGGAATATGAGGAATAGTAAAAATCACCATAGGAGCAACAATATTTGGATTCACACATCCAATCTCATGCGGGAAAAAAGCAAACCCCCTTCCATGTCGCTCAAGCATCTCTTGAAAGCATTGCTTCTCTGTGGGTACCAAGAAATCACCATTTCCAATTTTTAATTCAATAAGAGTCTCTGCTGAAAATTTATGGCCTATATGCTCCGGATTCATCAAAATTGGCTGTTTGGCAGCCCTCTCTATTTGCTGATCACTATCAGGTGGAAGCGGTACAGCTACCGGCTTCACCTTCTTATCCACAGTCTTGTATTTCGTGTCAACCCTGGCTTCATTATGATCCTCTACATTACTCAAATCTTGGTATAAATCAGCAATTCTGCACTCCAATGGCAGAATATCCTCAGCCCTCTTCTCTATGGACTGCATAGGAACAGCCCTAAACTCTGGATGCTGAAATTTCTATGGGCGGAGCTCCCAAGGTTGAACTGACTACTTTTGAACAAGCCACATGCACAAGGATGACCAAGGATGTAGAAGCCGTAATAAAGCAAGCTCCACAGGCGATCACACCACAGGGAAACACGCTGCCAGCACAAATTCACATACGATGGGATCACAGTGGATCACAGTATGACCTCTGATAGATGTTTCTCGTCAAAATTGGCCGCCCATGAGTGCGACACAGGATTTTGCATCTGCGACCGTTCAATTGTCCGTCAGCAAGAAGAGTTGCTCCTCGAGTGAATTCTGCAGCAGGTTGTGGCAAGAAAGATAGCGCGACTCGATCAAAAAGCCTTCCTGACTGAACCAACAAAGCTGCTTTTTGACAATTCTTTGATCCCTCTTCTTCGCCTTCACAAACAAAGCTCCTTTCAGAATTTAAGATCTCCATCTGTCTGCATCTTCACTTGAGGAGCTGACTTCTGATGACGATGTCCCATAATTTAAGCTAGTATCTGAACTATCATCTGAATCCGAGCTTTCAGAGTCTGAATCAGAGTAGTATTTTCGTTTCTTCCTCTTGCTTCCCTCTCCCCCCACTGATTCACAAAAAAAAATCCCCTCCGTTTTTTTTCTGCACTCCTCTCCATTAAGCCCCTTTTCCCCCCCAAAAAGGCCCTTTCAAAAATAGTCCTCTTTTGCTTTTTCTTCCTCACGCCCCCTTTGTCCTCTTCCCCAGCATACAATGTGGACCAACCGTTGATTTGTACCCAAATTGAGCTATAGGATGAACCACATTATTGTGTTTGGACACCTCATAACTGGTAAGATGTATAGCTCTCTCCCATTCGAGCATTCCATTGAAGAGGGCTTGAGCTTCAACCATACATGAATAGTCACCATACATGCAGATAAATGCCATTCCAAACTCAGGAAGAAGATCATAACCTCTAGATAGACAGAAAACAAAGCATTCCATAACACAACAGTGTCCTCAGACAACCCATCAAACACATGCTCTGCTTCTACAATGCTCCCACATTTGTATACATAGACACCGGGGTACTATAAACATAAATGTCTAATGTGAATCCTTTCTGAAGGGCATCAACATGTAATGCTTGTCCAATGTAAAGCCTTCTCTCCTTAGCCCTGCTCAACATAGACTGAAAGCATCCCTTCATGCCCAGCACTATGCCTCCAAACTTTAACGCTTGTCCACTATACTCATACGTAGAAAATAAATGTAAACACAACAACTAAGTATGTACAAAGTAACGAATGTCACACACACAACTTTTGGGTGGATTTCACACCTCGAATGCGCAGCAATACGACAACGCTCAAGGACTGTATGAATGTACTCCCTCTGTGAGAGGTAGAGTAGTCCATGATGCATGTCGCGCGTAATGGGCATACCAAGAATGTGAGAGGCATGTCCCAAATCCTTCATCTCAAATCTCTTCTTCAGTTGACATTTGAGAGCATCCAACTCATCATAAGATTTCCTTGCTATCAGCATATCATCTACATAAAGTACCAAAATAAGCAATGAGCCATCATAGGCTTTCTTCATGTAAAGACACGGATCCATAGCACTTCTATTGTAGCCCTATAATTGCATAAAGGAATCAAACTTATGATACCACTCCCTAGGTGTCTGCTCCAAGCCATAAAGACTTTTCTTCAACTTGCACACTAGGTGCTCCTTGCCAGGTTCTGCAAAGCCCTTAGGCTGCTCCATGTATATCTCATCATACAAATCCCCATGCAAGAATGCAGTCTTGACATCCATCTGGTACAAGTCCAAGTCAAGTTGCACGCCTAAGGCCAAAACCAAGCGTAGGGTGGTCATCTTGACCATAGGAGAAAAGAATTCATCAAAATCAACTCCATGCTCATGTTTAAAACCCTTAGCGACAAGTCTTGCCTTATAAGCTAGCTTGGGGTTTCCAAAGGTACTTTTCAGCTTGTACACCCATTTGCATGGCAAAGCCTTCTTGCCCTGAGGCTGTGCAACCAAATCCCAACTCATATTCTTGTGTAGAGAGTCTATCTCAGACTACATAGCCCTCTCCCAAGAGTGATTGTCACCCCTGCGCATAGTCTCATCATAGGTGAGAGGCTCTCCTACATCTATAACTAAAACATAATGCATAGAGGCCTCAAATCTATCAGTTGGACGTCTATCTCCAGTAGATCATCTCATGGCAGGCTCTGCAGCCGCCGTTCAACACCTTGGCCATGTGTACCAACTGGTGCTGCAGGTTGTCCAACTAGTTGTACAGGAGCACGTGGCTTCTCTTGGAATATAACCCTGCATATCTCTACCACCTTCTCAAGCTGCCTTTGCATCTTGTCTTCATGGAAGACTACATCATGGCTGCGGATAACTTTCCGCGCTTACGGATCCCAGAGGTGGTATCCCATCTCACCTACATCCCCATAGTCAAGGAAAATGCATTTGACACTCGTAGGATCCAACTTAGTATGCTTTTCTTTAGGCACATGGCAGAATGTATCACATCCAAAGACATGTAGATGTGTATAAGATGGAGATTTTCCAGTCCATACCTCCTCTGCAACCTGGAAATCCAAACCACTAAAAGGTGATCTATTTATGACATGCACAACTGTACTAACTACCTTAGCCCAAAAGCTGTGGTAAGCCTGCATAGCTAAGCATACTACGTACACCTGCTCCTGGATGGTTCTATTCATCGGCTCAACCAAACCATTCTGGGGTGGGATATAGGGGGCAAACCATTCTAGGGTGGGATATCGGCTCAGCCAAACCATTCTTGGATGGGATATAGGGGGCAATAAATTGATGCTTAGTACCCCTCTCGTCACATAGTTGCTCAAAAGCACGTGACACATATTCTCTCCCATTGTTAGTCCTAAGGAATTTCAGCCTATGCCCAGCCTGGTTTTCAACAAATGCAAGCCATCTTTGAAATACAGCCAAGACATCGGACTTAAGCTTAATGGGTAAACCCAGACTTTATGTGAAAAATCATTAATGAATGTCATAAAATACTTTGCACCACCCATAGACTGACAGGGCATGGACCCACAGACATCAGAATGTACCAATGCCAAGGGCTTACTCATACTTGTCCTAGCAAACTTCTTATGTGTATTCTTAATATGTCTGTCTCATAAAGACAATGCTCACAAGAATCAAAACATGCGTAGTCAAGGAGTAATAAGTACTACAAACCACTGGCAAAACATGGTCAATAGAGGACCCATCAACTACAAGAAGATAGAGGCTGCCAGCTTTGGCACCTCTAGAAAGCACAATTCTACCATGGGTGATCTTCCATGCAAAATCCCCAAATGAAACATGAAACCCAACATCATCAAGCTGACCTGCAAACATAAGAGTGCGTGTAAGCACAGGTACATGATGTACATCTTGTAACAGAAAAGTAATGCCAGTAAAGAACTGCAGTTGTATATCCCCAATGCCAACAATAGCAAGTGACATGTCATCACCAAAGCAAACTGAACCAGAGACAGTGCGGTAGGAGTGAAACCACTCATGACATGGTGTCACATGAAATGTAACGGGCTATAGGAACCCTCCCCTGAAATTTTAAAAGAAAGAAAAAATTTCTATCATTAGTTCAAATTTTTTTACTCCCCCCTCTCTCCTCGCCGACAGCACGTTGGGGAGAGAGAGAGAGGGAGTGATGGTGCTGGGGAGCATGCAGCCCCCCACGTGGGAGGGGTGGCCATGTCACCTACCTCCTCCCCTACCCTTATATAAGGGGAGGCTTCTCCCCTCCCCAAGCAGAGAGACGATGCTACGTCGCCACCCTACCCCCCAGTCAACTGCTGTACCAACCCCCTTGGCAATCCGATCAACATCACCCCCCTGCGACCTGCTGCAATCGGCAACCTCTAGTCCAACCGCTGCTCCGCCACCCAGCCTTCCTTACGTCACCCCCCCTCTCCCCCCGTCAGCGCTGAGTAAGGAGACCTAGGGCCTTCAACCCTAGTCACCCCCCATTTACGAGATGCCGCGGGACCCTCATGAGGCCCTCCAAACAAGCCGTCTCCCCCCGTGAGCGCCATCCAATTCAGCCAATGAGAAGAGAAGGAGTGAGAAGAGAGAAGAAGGAGTGGGGAAGCAGAGGGAAGAAGAGGGAAAGAAGGAGAAGGAGAGAGGAGAAAGAAGGAGGGAGAGAGAGAAGGGAAGAAGAGGGAGAGAAGGAGAAGGAGAGAAGAGAAAGAAGAAGGGAGAGAGAGAAGGGAAGAAGAGGGAGAGAAGGAGAAGGCGAGAAGAGAAAGAAGGAAGGAGAGAGAGAAGGAAAGAAGAGGGAGAGAAGGAGAAGGAGAGAAGAGAAAGGAAGAGGGAGAGAGAAGGAGAAGGTGAGAAGAAGGAGTTGGGAGAGAGAAGGGAAGAAGTGGAAGAGAAGGAGAGACGTAGAGGAACAAGAGGAAGAGGTAGAAGGAAAGAGGAAAGAAGTAGAAGAAGAAGAAGAAGACGAAGAAGAGTAGAAGAAGAAAAGAAGAGAAGAGGAAGAGAAAGAGAGGGAAGGAGCAGAAGGAGAAAAGAAGTGGGAGAGGGAGAAGGAGAAGAAGAGAGGGAGAGAGAGAGAGAGTAGGAGAATAAGTGAAAAGAAGAAGAAGAGAGAGAGGGAGAAAGAAAGAAGCGAGAGTTGGTGAGTAATCGCAACAAGCCACACTCAAACCAACTCCCTCGGCGAAGGACCCCATCCAACGATCTTTCCTACAAAACTTGTCAACTCGAAAAGTGTTATGGTCCGAACTGCCCAATCTCCGGGAGGCGAATGGCTCCCAAGAAGAAAGTCGCGGGAAGCGTAGGCGCCCAAGCCATCGGTAATGTTGGAGGGGCGAGCAGAACGACCAATGCCACACACACGAATCAAACCAAGGTTCTAAGCTTTAAAATTAACTAGGTATTATTTCTCATGGAAAAGATAAAATGGATTGTGACGTGCATGGAACAAGAATGAGTCTTAGGGTTTTGTTTACTCTAAGTACTAAGTTGCATGCGCGAAATGGTAGAGTTTGGAATTTGCATAAGATTATATACATAAAATGATAAGGTTATCGCCTTACCTCACATGAAATGATAGCTTTTACTCACATAAAATGATAAGGTTATCGCCTTATCTCACATGAAATGATAGCTTTTACACACATAAAATGATAAGGTTATTGCCTTACTTCACATAAAATGATAGCTTTTTAACCACTTCAGTACATGATTAGTCATTTAGAATTCACGTTTCGCAATCATGGTTTAAAAAAACACATGAAAGGTTAATTTCTGTTCATGAGATACACTTGCATCGTTAGACAAAACCCTAGTCTTTCATATACGCAAGTCACATGTGATCTGATGCATTAGAAATAAGTACTCATTGCCAGGATTAAAGAGAGATAAAATTTGGCAGGAGGAACAACTATACTAAATGCACAATGTGCATGATGGTTAAGGCTGATTGGGGAAATCCTGCATAGAACCACACTAAGAGAATTGGAAGGATTGCATGCATCTAGACTACATCTTGAAAGTCTAAATGAAGAATCATGTGTTGCCATGTGTGTTAACTGAGCTTGGTTGGAATTAGAGATTAAAAGACCCTTGGTTGGGTTTCAAATAAGGCATGTCCATTTCCTGGACTAACCAGCTAATGCTTGAGTTAGAGACTAAGATACCTTAAGATAAAACCCAAGGGAAAAGGGTAAGTATAAGTCAACTTACCAAGACCATTTGCTTGCGTGTCTTGTTTGAAATTATTGGGATCTCGCCAAGTCACGAAAAGACCAAGATCGGATGCTGGGAGCATTCGAGAAAAAAAGGAGTCACACCTTAGCAGTCGGTCATACAAACGACCTCCGAAATGTTCGTGCTTGTACTTAGGTACATTAATTGATCTCTTTGCTCAAGGAACTAATTCAAGGAAATCACTTAATGCTTCAGGTTGAAAGCCTGGAGGGAGAGGCAGGAACAGTTATCTCCGAGACTGTCTGTCTGGCCCTATCCAAGGGGGTTGTTAGCTGCGCCAGGTATATGGACTTAACTCCCGCGAGAGGTCTCTCCATGAGTACTTCTTGGAACGGGAGGATGCTTGGGTGCTAGGGGAGGCTCTGGTTGTAAATCCCTTGCCTCTGGATCCCGCACAAGAGGTGCACAAGAGACCGATGTGACTCGAGATGGGATCTCGAGGCCCGTGTACTAGTCAACGGGCGGAACTTGGAGCACCAATCTTGTAGATTGTTGGGATAGCCTTCGGGCATGATATTGGATGTACTCCATGATTTTTATAAATAAAGAGCAGTTATTGGAGAAAAAGAACTTGCTTGGCATTGTTTTTGTGTTAGTGTCTAAGTTACATGAAGAAACCCGTGATTAATTTATTTAATTAAGGAAGCTGATTTTGCATGTCAATACGTAATGTGTTAGGTAATTAGATAACTAAAGCAAAATGTGGAAAGTGCGGTGAACATGACTTAGATCCGTCCTATGGAAGGCTGGTCCCAATTAATTAGGAACTTTTCTCAAATGTTGAGATAATAAGACAATGAAGACCTAGTGTCAGTAGATGTAGAATTTCCGGCTTATTCTGTTTTAGGGGAAAGGAATGGAACAATGCCGTACAGCAGAGAGGTTGAGCTTCATATCCCTCTCGTTTCCCATTCTCCATGAACGAAGTGCAAAATAAACCCGCTTCGACTCTATGGTTCCTACACAAAATGGTACATCTGGAGCTCGATGCTAGCTCCTTCCTAGAGACTATTGATAGGAAAGGAACCCTGACCTGAGGTCGATCCCAAGTGGGAATGGCTTGACACTTTCGCTCGGGGAAAACTCGGGAAGACCTAGATTGCAAATCCTATGTCATTCCTTGTGTGAGTGCCAGGCGGAGCCATCTAGACACTCCTCTCGATGAGCTGCTAAGACGTGTCCCATAAGTGGACAAGTGGACACATTACAGTTGGTATCAGAGCGAACCAACGGGATCTAAGATTTACAAAGGAACTTAATGGAGGAAAGTAAAAGAAATAAGGGGACAGCCAGAGGAAGGTGAGCGGAATAGAGCAGTGTTTTCTATTGAAAACATTTCCTTATTCACTTATGGATACTGGGTTGTAGAGTCATGAAGCATGGAACAAATTCTTGGTGTTCCAGGTTATGTTTATGACTGCAAGGCATGCTTTGAATTATGGACAGAGACTAGGCATGATGAATATTTTGGACCGCATCTATAACCCTTCACCCCTACATGCAAAACGGAGATGGACGGGAGATTCAAGAAAATACTACATGTAGCACATCGACTTGTGTCCCTTCAAACCAACTTGAAGAGAATCAAGTGAATGGAGGATTTAAAGATCGTGAAGTTGTTCATCGTTGTCGAAGCTCATGCAAACGCAACCCTCCATATTGGTGGTCGGCAAGTCAAAGAGAACAAGTATGTGTATGAAGAAGTGACTCGGGTGATCCCTACTGATAGAATCAAAGTGCTAGGGTGCTATGAGAAGAACGGGTATCAAAGGAAGGAATACCCCAAGCTTCCGACGAATTATCGATTCCTGAAAATCCATGACCCCACTCCATATTATTACTTAGTCCATGTAGCTGATTGTAACACAATCCTATTTTCCCTAAATTGATGTACCAATCAGCTTGTTACTTTCCCAAAATAAATGTACTCAAAGGGTTATGCCCTCATGAATGAATAAGACTTCTTACTATTGTCTATCCTGATTGTAAATGTTTGCAAAGGAGTTAAGTGATTAGGTCACCTGGCTAAAAGCTGTGCTGGTCATATTAACGTAATATGGGAAACGTTTGATAAGTTTTTAACATAAAGAATCTTATTGCCCAGGCGCAACCCCAAGTGCAGGTTCCAAGTCCGACCCCTACACTAAGTACAGCTGTGATTCAAGAGAAGAAGTTCTTTCTCAAACGAAACAAGCCACTTGACTTCGATGGCAAGGGAAGGACTGTTCAAGTTTATGCTGAGATCTGGATCGAGTCCATGGAGGACTACTTTAAGGCAGTAGGAACTACACTTGCTAACCAAGCTATGCTCGCCAAACTTAAGCTTACATGCAAAGCAAGACTTTGGTGGAAACAATGGTGCAAAGACCAAGTGATCTCGGAAGGAACAATCACTTGGGAGAAGCTTAAGGAAGCTGTGCAAGGGAGGTATCTACCACTTGCCTACCGCACACAGAAGATGAATGAATTCTATGAATTGAAGCAGCTTGGACTATCCCTTGATGCATATTATTCAAAGTTCATTTCTCTCCTAAAGTACGCACCCCCAATAGATATGACACAATAGGTGTCAAAGTTTTGTGCTGGGTCAAATCCACCCATAAACACCCTCTTGGAATCAATGCACCCAATGGACCTACAAGACACACTCATTCGAGCTACACCAATAATAGAGGAGATGCAGACCAAGCCAAGGAACAACAGGACTTGGCCTTACAGGGATCAAAACAAGGAAATGTATAGGGCTCAGACTAAGAGAGCGCAGGGTCAGAATCAGGGACAAAGGAAGAAAGCTAGGACCAATGCTGTCAACAACTTCATTCCTACACAAGGTAATGACCGCGATCTACGTTGCTTCCATTGCAACGAGCCTGGACACTTCAAGAGGCAATGTCCCAACCTTAGTAGAGAACAATGACAAGGGAAATTCCAAGGAGCCACCCATGGCCAAGGAGCCACAGTCATGGCCAGAGGAAGAACCTCCAGTGTTTCCAACAAGGAACTGGGTGACGAAGAAGATCCATCCATGGATGCTGGCATTGAGAGGGCAACAGTTCACGCCACTCTTCACAAGAAGGGTCAGAATCGCCAATTCTCGGTGATCCAAACTCCATCGGATTATGAAGATAAAAGCTTCAAAACCCTAATCGATTGTGGTAGTACACATTCCTTCATTTCACGAATATGAGTATCATAATGTGAGTATCATAATGACTATCAATGTGCTAAGTGTAGACATGCGGACTCATCTAGCCAAGCGGTCCATCATCAATGTCCATACATGTTGAGCTTGCCATCTCAACATTTTTTAACTTAATGAGCAATGAGTTAATGTAATTTATGTTATATTTCCAATGTCTTTTATATCAGTCAATTGTGTATTTTAACTAAAATTTATATGAAATACTAATATAACTCAACATTGATATCATACACTTGTTTTTAGATTGAAGGTTAGATGTAACATCAATTCAACTTAAATTGATGTCATGTAATCACATTTTTCAATTTAAAATAATCTAAAGACCAATCTAACTTATAATGTGTCTCGTGTTATTGTGAAAATTGACTAAACATAGAAATAGGACTCTCTATCTCTCTCTCTCTCTCTCTCTCTCTCTACTTAATGGACAACGACTTAATGAAGTTTATGTCACATTTCCAAGATCCTTTCTATCATGCAATTTTGTATTTTAATTGCATCAACATAATAAAATTTTCATATTTTGCATTTGTTTATTAATTGAAGATTACATATTGATATCAAAAAATGTGTTTTGGAATTTAAAATTGATATCATGCAATTGATCTCTCTCTCTCTCTCTCTCACACACACACACTTTAACATAATAAGCAATGACTAAATGTAGTTTATAGTGAATAATGCATGAATCTCATGGGAGTTTGCGGGTTTGGCCATAGAGGTGTTTGGGGCACATTTGAGAAGATCAAGGAAAGATGTTGGTGGCACAATATGTACAAGGATATTGCATACTTTGTGAAGTCATATAGGGTGCCAAATGTGAACTAAAATGTAGGGGAAACATCTGATTTTTGCTTAATGGGATAGGCCCAAACCTTATGCGAATAATCATCTATGAATGTAACAAAGTACTTCACACCACCTAAGGACTGATAGGGCATGGGGCCACAAATATTTGAATGAATAAGAGCCAAAGGCTTGACATATAAAAAAAACAAGTAGCTTTCAGTCAATTTAAGGGGATTTTATGCAAAAAGAAGGATTGGTGAAGTTATGTGATTGTAGTTTACAAGTAGCAAATAACACTCCAAACTTGGAGAAGAAGAAGGAATGATCTGAGAAAATTCTGATTAGGTGTCCTAGTATTTTACCCCCTTTCGGAGCCAACAAAAGCATCGAAAGGGTAGTTTGAGCAGCAGAGAGAAAGCTATTTTTTATGCACATTTTTGGTCTACAGGAAATTTATCTTTTTAGGATACATAAATAAATTGACAAGCTTCACCTCTATGAGTATTCTTCTACATCTTCTATTTCTTTAAACCCTTTCTCTTCCATCTACTCCTCTCCATGAATCTCCCTTTACCCTACTGTCTCTTACCCCCGTGGTAGACTTTCAACCCCAAACGCTCTGACACCCTACACAAGAATAAATTACACTTTTTGCATTGAAAGGCCCATCCCGTGCTACGTGCAATACTCCATTCGCACATCTCACCTCTCTTTTGGATATAAAGAGCAAGGACTGGTCACTCACCCCACCCTTATCTCACACTCATTTGATAAATACAGAGGGCAACCCATACTTACATCCCCATCTGGTTAGGATGAAAGCACACATCACTCAAGGGTTATCAATGAAGATTGAATTCCTCTAGTTGATGATGTCAATTTATATCAGTTGATGAAGAGACGCACCCAAGGAGGTAGCCAACAAGCTTGGTACTTGGATTGCATATCAAAAATGTCATCTGTTGTTAGAATCAGATGCACTGACAAAGTTGCAAGATATATCACACCAAGGGAGGTGGCTTTGGAATTGCAACCTTAAAGATCGATGAATGATTCAGCTATCCTAGATTGCAAGGTGTTGCCACCTTTTCCACATCTAGCTTCACGTCCAAGGGTGTCACATTTTCTTAGAACGAGGCCTGCTACTATATCATGAAATTTCTTCATTTTCTCCCATAAAAATTTTGATTTTTCGTATTCTCTTTGTTTTTTTCTTTTTTTTTCCTACTCCTCCTGAGGGTGTTTCCATCTTTTCTCAAAGAATAGGTTGGCCTGACAAGGAGGACCAATCGATATATATATATATATATATATATATATATATATAAAGAGATTGATAGGAATACCGAATATCAGAACCATCCTCGACACCTCTATTGGATCTAATGGGAAGAGAGAAAAGTAGGGGTGGAAGGTGGTTGTGAGGGGCTAGAAGAATGAGGCCACCTCATTAGGATAAGCATAATGATTATCAGTAGTAGGATGAGAATAAGTATAGTGCGATGCCCAAAGGGGAAAGGGTCAGACGACTGCCATTGTCAGGATCCCTAAGGAGGGTAATACTTCTTTAGGAGATAGCCACTAATCAAGAAGGGATGATCAGAAGCATTGGTTGTCTACACTTGGACGACAAAGCCATTAGGGTTGACAGCAAGTACCTTATAGGGGCCCATTCAACATTGTTAATGCTTGCCTCGAAACTTGCCAAATCTCAATTCATAGGCCAGGACTAAGTCACCTTGCTTAAAATCCTTCTACTTAATGAAGTTATGATGATATGCCTTTTGTTGAGCTTCTCTAGCTTCCATACCCTACTGTAGCGCCATCCTGCAAGTCTCATCCAAACATTCCAAGTGCAAGAGACGGTGTTCAGAGACTCATTATATCCCCGGCATTCTTTGATAGCCATGCGTAGAGAGGGTAGCTCTAACTCAATAGGAAACACGGTTTCTATACCATACAGCAATTGGAAATGTGTTTTTCCTATGTCAGCCTTATGGGAGGTTTTGTATGCCTAGAGGGCCTCTGTAAGTCAATCATCGCAATCACGAAAATGTGTAGTAATTGCCCTTGTCAGGATTTAGTAGAGGATGTGATTGGTAGCTTTGACTTGGCCGTTGGCTCAGGGATAGTAAGGTGTGGACTTGCAATGGCCGATCTTGTATAGCTCTGTTCATTCTTCCATAGTCTTGTTGGGGAAGGGAGTGCCTCTATCATTTACTAGCTCTAGGGACTACCAAAATGAGTTATGATATTCTTATATTGGAATAGGGCCATGTTGTTACCATCATCCTACTTGAGAGCTTTAGCTTCACATCACTTTATCACGTAGTCTATACAAACCAAACTTCATCTATTGTATTTCCTTTTGGTTGGAGGATCAATGGGGCCAATAAGGTCAATTTCCCACTTCTTAAATGGATTTAGGGGAAGGATGGGCTCTAGTGGCATAGCACTAGATTTGATAGCCTTTCCCATTTGTTGAAAAGCATCACAACATTTGCAATAGTCATAAGTATCCTTATGGAGGGTCAGCCACCAATATCCTATGAGCAAGGCCTTTCTATATGTCACTTCACCTACAAAGTGCCCTCCATAAAGCACATCATGGCATGCTTTCAGTACTATCCCAATCTCATCTCCTGCAATACATCTTCGTAGTACTTCATCTTTGTCCTTCTTGTACAGAGCACCACCTAACAGGGTGTAGGGGGCTAATTCCAACAAAAGCTTTTTCTTCTCATGGCTGGAGATACTAGGAGGATACTGTTGCAATGCAAATGGGTTGGGTATGTCTGCATGCCATCGGGTTATAGTTTTGACTGGACAAAAGGGAAGCATTAGGAAGGTTAGGGTCATCCTACTCTTCCTCGTCGCTCTTAAGGATTTGCGACAGATGATCTCAACTAGGACATGGGAGAGACCGAGCTTGGTAACCACTTCAAAGTCAAACTCTTGGAGTAGAAGGATTCATCTTATCATTCTTCCCTTTGCATCTACTTTATTCATCAAGAAGAATAGGGTTTCATGGTCCACATAGAATTTGAAGTAGATAGTGTCAAAAATTATCTAAGGTAAACACCATTGCTAAGCTTTCAAGCTCTATCACTGTATAGTTTTGTTCTCTATCATTACTTTTCTGCTTGCAAAATAAATAGGTTGATCCATTTAAGGAGCCTTTTTGGCATAAGACTATGCCTAGGCCTTTGATTGACACATCAGTGCATACACATGGAATTCCATCGTCCAATCAGGAGGCTATAGGATGGGTTCTTTAATCAAAAATTGTTTTAGGGTGTTAAATACTTCATCACAGTCAGTAGTCCCCCATGTAAACTTTGCATCTCTTCTCAAGAATTTATGCAAGGGGGATGCCTTTGTCGCAAAAAGTGTGCAATGATTGGCACAATTTGTCACTATCTCTTGTCTACAGACAATGTGGCCCAAAAGAACTCTGAAGATGCATTTGTCAAGGTTGAGAGAGATCCCATACTCTTGATATCTGTCAAAGCACTATTCCAGGTATCCCCAATGCTCACAGATTAGGCTATATACACAGAAGTCATCTAGGTACACCTCAATAAAACCATGGAAATGGTTTTGGAATGCGGTCATCATCACCCATTGGAATGTAGCAGGAGCGTTACTACAGAGCCCAAACCGTATCGCTCTATAAGCATAGGTTCTCCATTCTATTATGAAGGTTGTTTTGGATTGATCTTCTTCTGTGATCTGGACTTGGTTATATCCACTCAATCTATCCAAGAGGGAATAGATCTCATGTCTTGTCACAGCGTCTAACAATTGCTCTGTGAAAGGGATGGGGAAATGATCCTTCTTAGTCTTGGAATTCATCTTTCAGAAGTCCACACATATTCACAAATTTCCATTATTCTTGGGTACTACCACGATGGGTGAAATCCATTCACTATTGGCCACTAGATAGATAAACTTGATTTTAAATAGCTTTAGCAATTCAGCTTTCACGGGGGTGGAGTAACTTGGATTCATGTGCCTTTGTCTTTGCCTCACACGCTTGGTATCAAGCTCTAGGTTGATGTGAGTTGACACATTGTGGAATCAATCCCAGTTAGATCTTTGCAAGACCATGCAAACATGTCCAAGTTCTCTTTTAGAAGATTATGCAGGACTGACATCTCTTCTTTTGGATGGATATACACCTTCACAAGATGTTCAATGCCATCTATATCCATGAATGTCAATTTCTTTTCACCTTCTAGTTTGTGGATGAAAGTCCCATGGACTGCTTATGGATACAGATCTAACTCCTTCAAGGGAGTGGTCTCCTCATCTGATGCTCCACTGGAACCATCTTTCTCTTTCAATGGGGAAAAATTTTGCTCCTTGATATGCTGAAAGGATATCAAGGCTATTTCGGATTTGATGGGAGGGTTATTTATCTCTTGACTTGAGGACTCATCTTCCAAGGATGCATTCAAGAACATCACACAACATGAGACCTTGAAAGGTCTATTTGGGCTATAAGACTAGTAGTTATTGGTAAGGTGCATCGTCATCATCCTCTCTTGAGAAGGGTAACTTCAGGTGACAAGAGCCACTCTATTGAAGGAAGGTTTATTCTGCTTAGTCCATTTTTTATGGATATGCTACATATGCAACAACTTATTAGCCAATCCAAAGGGTACTAAATTCATTTTTTCTAACAGCATGGGACCTTCAACTTCTGTAGCCTCTAAAACTTCTTCCTCACTTCAAGTTGGATGGATTCTTCCAATGTTCTTTTATAATCTTCTTCTACACTATCATCATCATCCTTGTTCATCAGACTTTGTTTTCGCCTCTGTAGGGGCTCTATAAGAGAATAACAAATTCTCTGTGGTATCCTCTCCTTGTGCTTTTGTATTTCTCTACTTCTGTCTCTAGCTCTGTCTCTATCTCTACTATGGCCATGTAATAGGGAGAACAATATATCCATGCTTCTATCTTGCTATCAAATGTGACTTCAAAAGTAATTTTAGATTCAGGTAAGAGGTATTCACCCATTGATAAAGACTTTGCTTCTTTTGAGAATTGGCTTACAGTGCCCACAGTCATGGACTGTGCCTTTTTTTTCTTGGAAAAGATATGTTTGACAACTTCTTTGTCTTCTAATGTGTCATCTATTATCTCATTGGAAGAGTATGTTAAGACTTCAATGGAAGTGATTCCATTATCTTTTTGTGATCCATATAACTTCAACACCACTTTATTGGGTCCTCTACTGTAACGTGTCCACTAGAATCATCCCGGACACGTCTTAGCAGTCCATCGGGAAGGATGTCTAGAAAGCTCCGCCCGGCACTCCCATGGAATGTTACGGGTTTTGCAATCTAGGTCTTCCCGAGTCTGCCACCTAGCGGAAGTATCCTGGCCGTTCCCACTTAGGATCGACCTGAATTTGGGTTTCCCTGTTTGGTCATTAGCTATCAACAACTAGCGTCGGACCCGAGCGAACTACTTTACGCAGAAGCACCTGGACCGAAGCGGATTCGCGCTGCACTTGGTTCAAGGAGAATGGGAAACGAGAGGGATGCAAGGCTCGACCTCTCTGCCATAAGGCATAGTCCCATTCCGTTCCCCTAAAACAGCGTAAATCGGGTAGGATGTAAGTCTAGGTCATCATCCTCGTTATTCGCTTTGATGCTGAAGATTAACCTGCTGCTCGTCGAAGACTTTGAGAAAAGTTCCCGGCTAACCGGGACCACCCATCCGTAGGACGGACCCATGGTTCATCCTCCGCACTTTCCTCGATTTGTTTTAGTTATGTAATTACCTACCACATTAGTTTGACATATACAAACAGCTTCCTTGATTAGCCCTGTTAAGCACTGGTTCCTTCACGTAATCTTATCACAGGACATAAAGAAGACAATGTCAAACAACTCCTTTATTATCATTTTATCCTTTTATCTTTGGAATACAAGGAGTTCCCGCCCGTAGGCGTATTCATAATCCGCCCGAAGGCTATCCAGTAATCCACCAGGGATCACTAACCCAAGTTTCCGCCCGTAGACTAGTATGCGGGCCTCGAGATCCAATCCCGAGTCACGTTAGTCTCTTGTGCAGGACCCGGAAGGCGAGGGATTTACAGCCAGAGCCCCCCCTGGCACCCAAGCGTCCTCCTGCTCCAAGCAGAACTCAACGGAGAGACCTCTCACGGCGGGTTCGGTCCACATTCCCGGCGCGGTTCACAACCCCCTTGGTTAGGGTCAGGCAGGCAGTCGGGGGTAACTGAAGCTGCCTCTCCCTTCAGGCACCAACCTGAAGCTTTAGATATATTTTTATCCTTTAGTTCATTGAGCAAACAATGCAAACAGTCCTTTCTAAACTGTTACAAGCACAATCAATTTCAGTGGTCTTTTAGCTGGCAAACTGTTAAGGAGTGACTCCTTTTCTCCGAATGCAATCCGCATTCGATCCGGAATCAATTGCAACTTGGCAAGATTCCTATCATTCTTGGGTTAGGGTCATACCCTACCAATACTTTAGGTTTTGTTGTGGCAGGATCCAGCGACCATGTCGCTTTAGTTTATTGTCTAGTCATTTGCTTCAAGGCAAACACCTAACCTTTCCTTTTCCTTGGCAGTTATTCCCCAAAGTGAGTAACAGGATGATTAGTCGTCCTCTTGTAACTTAAATTCTTTCAATAACTTGCCAACCTCATTTTCGAGAGATGACAAAAACTCTCTTGTGGACAATCTCAAGACTATACAATGTTGCGGCTTTGTGCACAAGTATTGCATCTATTCCACGGAATCCTTCTATCCATTGCCTAGCGTTTCCCGATCACGGAGTTTTACCTCCATCCGTGTAACAGGGTTTTAGGGTATTCTCCAAATCATCCCTAATTAGGTTGGCCCATGGTCCTAGAAATAGGCAACTCCGTCGGAGTTTCGTCATGATCCTTAGGATAAAACCTTAGATCATTTCAAGCATGAACATCCCATTGCTTCGTCATTTTGTGAACGTGTGTAGGATCTTTAGAATCACGGTTTTTGTCTAAAACTAGGTCAAATTGCACTAAACCCTAGTTAACACTTAGGATTCCTATCATATCGACTCAACCATGTCCATACGAATCCTTGGGGTTTAGATTACTTAGTCAATTCAATTATACCTATCTTGCGACGAGGATGATCCTTCTAAGGGTGATAAACTAAATCTAACGGAGAGCAATAGATACAATTCCACCAATACGCGTAAACATGCGATTGATTGCCTCTACGTATCACATGGTTCATGATAACTTTATCTTTCCTTGGTAAGGTAAAATGCTTGCTAGTCTGTACGCTAACTTTCCTAGGTCCTGCTAGGATTTACCAATTAATCATGCCTACTACTTTGTAGTCTATACTTTCGAATCCTGTGCTTTGACGAACCATGCAATCTTTCCTAAATGCGGTTTCTAATGAATGACGTTATCGCATGATGACTATGCAATATGCAACATTCTCCTAGCTACGAAGTAGTTAATGAAACTTATACAAAGCTAGTGTTAACTTATTCCATCTTACATGCTATTTGCAAGACCATACGTTCATTTTAGTATTCTATTATTTCTTTCCGGATAATACCTTATGGTGCTAACCTTTTTCCTATGAAATCATTGCGAGAAGTATGTTGCCTAATGTGCGGCACACACTTATTCCTACCATGTCTATGACGAAAGAGAATGCATTTATAAATTCCATTTCTTTGCCTAAGTTTAGACTCATTACCTTGATAAGGTACCAAATCTACATGCAATTAGTCTTTTACTCGTTCAAATTCATGACAATTTTAATCTTACCTAATGTTCAAGAGATGTATTTCTTTCCAATTTCCGTATGCATATTAAGCGTAAAAATGCAATTCCTTTTTATGGGCTAAGCGCGCCTAATCTTTTCCTTATGCGGAAATAACTTGAAGGAACCTGGACTTGTGGAGTCGGAGAGATGTCCACTTGCACGTTCGGAGATGAGCCTTCCACGGTCGCACCTTGCGATCTTTTTGGGGCCATCGTAGCCGTAAATTCAACTTCTGATTCGTCTTAGTGGTCTACAGAGTAACGGCCCTCGGAATGCAGCCTTCCGACCTCTGCCTTTATCCTTGTAGGCAGGAGATTTCCTTTTCGGGATGGTGCTTGCGACAAAGGCTTTAGGAGTTTTTCAAGAAACTCGAATCGGCACGGAATTAGGACGGCTTGCGGCTTTAAAGTCTTTGCCAGAAGTCTTGCCGAAGGTTCTTGTGAGGTCTTTATGGCTTCACCGTCCCCTCTTCCAAAATCCAAGAACGGGATATGAAAGGGCTTTTCCCGGAATTGTGGTGGGAAGGGAATTTCGGGACAGGTGGTGGGAAGGGCCCTTAAGGAGGCCCCTCTTAGAAGCTTCCAAAGAAGCTTCTAAGAAGCTTCTGCTTCAGAGAAGCACGTAAGGGGGGGGGTCGTGGACAGCGTGGCGGCGGGTGGAAGCTGTCTGGCAGTTGTGGCGGACGGAATGGCGGCAGCGACGGCGGCCTGGCGGCCTGGGCGGCAGCAGCGGCGGACTAGCGACCCTCTCGATCCTCCTCTCCAGCACGGCCCGCTCCCTCTCCCTTTCTCTAGCACACCTTCTTCTCCCACGGCCTTCCTTCTCCACAGTCTCCTCTCACAGCCTCCTCCTTAGCACACCCCCTTGATGGGGGGTGTTTATATAGGAATGGGGGGTGGGGAAGAGGGTCTCCACCCACGTGGAGAGCTTTCCTCATGCAACCCTCACTTGGCCATCCCCCCCTCCACACTCCCTCTCCTCCAGCCATGCATCGGCTGGGGGAAGGGATAATAGAAAAAAAATTTGCCTTAATTTAATTAAAATTGTCCCTCCCAAGAGGGTGTTTTCGTGCGGCTTGCGGTTTTGATCTCCCGGTCTTGATTTACCATTGCAGAGGACCCTATTTCACGCGCGCGGGTCACACATTACGCGGTCAACAATTTCAATGCAAGAGATACCCTTATACAGGGTTTACATGGCGTGCGGAAGGTTAATATTTACGGTACGGGTACGCGGAAATATTACATTCTCTCCCCCTTAGAAGAATCGAGATGTCCTCATCTCGAGATAAACTGGGGATATTGAAGATTGAGAGAGCTTTCATCCATCCAAGTAGCATCCTCTTCGGGATAATCTTTCCACTGGACGAGGCATTCTCTCAAGGTTCTAGATCTCAACTGTCTCTCCTTGACATCTAAAATCTTTTCCGGCCTTAGTTCAAGGATTCCTTGACTAGGCATTACAATTTGTTGGTCATCAAGTACATGATTAGGGCTAGGTGCATACTTCATTCTTCAATAGACTGTTATGGAATACTTTATGATCCTTTAGGTTTTTAGGGAGTTGCAGTTTATAAACATTAGGTCTTAAGCACTTGAGGATCTTGTATGGTCCACAATACCTTGGACTTAGCTTCCTGCAATCTCCTAAGGATAGAGAATTCTTCCTTGGGCATACGTGAATGAAGACCATGTCTCCTTCCTCAAATATTCTATCTTGATACTTCAAATCCGTGTATGCCTTCTGTCTATCCTTCGCAGCTTTTGATGTCCCGATAAAATGAAATCATAAGCTTCTCACAATATCTTCTATTTAAATAGCTGGCTTGCTCGTATACATACTCTCATCCTATAGTAAATACGTCCATTGTCAACAGAAAATTCATGATACTTAGCCTCTAGCTTTTGTTCCTGGTCCTTGATAGAGACTACCCTTAGCATCCTTTGATAGGCTAGATCATGGCATCCTTCTTCTCTAGCTAGCTCAAGTATTAGGTCGTTTGGCATGGACACCTCTGTAGCTAGAGATCTGGCTATTGATAGATTTTGCAAGATTAATGAATTAAGGAATGCCTTGCGATTGAATGCATCAACAACTACATTCTTCTTTCCAGGTCGGTACTTGATCTTAAAATCATATTCCTCCAATACTTCAATCCGTCGACGTTGCCTCATGTTGAGCTCGTTCTGAGTAAAAATCCATTTGAGGCTCTTATGATCGGTTACTAGAGTGAACTTATTTCCCAACAGATAGTGTCTCCAAAGCTTTAGAGCATGGATGATAGCTAATAACTCCAGATCATGAGTGGCATAATTCTTTTCGTGACTCTTCAATTTCCTTGAAGAATATGCTGATGATTTTCCTGCATGAGCACATATCTTAAGGCAAGCATGCTAGTATCAGTTACTACCTCTACCTCTTACTGTGGTCTAGAAGTTTTAGGATCGGTGCTGATATCAAACTTTGCTTCAACCTATCGAAGCTAGTTTGACCATGCAATGGACGTTTTCTTCCTCAATAATTCTGTCAAAGGTGCTGCAATCAAAGCATAGTTTTTGATAAAGACCCTATACCATCCTGTCAAGCCAAGAAACTACGTATCTCTTTGATGGATACTGGTATTGGTCATTCAAGCACATCTCTGACTTTGGCTGGATCTACTGATATTCCTTCTGATGCTACTATGAATCCTAGATATTCAATTTGACGTTTGAAGAATGCACATTTCTTCATTTTTGCATATAGCTTATGGAACCTCATTGTCTCCAAAACAATCCGTAGATGAGGTTCATGATCTTCTCCCTGTTTAGAATAGACTAAAATGTCATCGAAGAAGACAAGCACGAAATCATCAAGATATGGTCTAAAAAATATCCTGCATTAATCTATTGAAAGTGGCAGGTGCATTTGTAAGTCCGAATGACATAACCAAGAATTCAAAAGTGCCCATATCTTGTATTGAAGGCCGTTTTTGGAATATTCTCATCCTTGATCCTGATTTGATCGTAACTTGACCTGAGATCAATTTTGGAAAAGATCTTTGCACCTCGAAGGCGATCAAGAAGCTCATCTATTCTGGGAATAGGATACTTGTTCTTGGCTGTTGATTGATTCAACCTACGATTATCAATACATAGTCGAAGTGTCCCATCTTTCTTTTTCTGGAATAGGACTGGAGCTCTCCATGGTGAACTGCTAGGCCAGATGTAGCCTTGGTTTAACAGCTGCTTGAGTTGTTCCTTCAACTCAATTGCTTCCGATATAGACATTCTATAGGGTCTCTTTACAATTGGCACAGCTCCTATTACTAGCTTAATCTCATGATCTACTTCACCTTGAAGTGGGAGTTCTGTTAACTCTTCAGAACTACGTCCCCGTATTCCTTCAGCCAAGTGACCAATTCACTTTACTTCTTTATCAATATTCATAGTCAAGACAATCGGGAAAAAGTTTTATTCCATTCATATCAGCATAGCCCTTCCGAGGTACAATTATTTCTTGGGGCGATGGAACAGGTTAATACATTAATTCGAGGAGAATAAGATATTATTGCATTCAGCTACAGGAACTGAGTAGTAGCACGGATTGGGGTCATTGATTTTCAGGAATCGATAGTTCATTGGAAGATTAGGGTATCTTTTCCTTTGATATCTATTCTTCTCACGACGCCCCAAAACCTTGATTCGGTCGGCAGGGATTCTTTGAATCACTTCCCCGTACACATACTTATTCTGGTTAACCCTTCGACCTCCAACCTGTAGGGTCGTGTTTGCATGAGCCTCAATAAAGACGAACAGCTTTACGATCTTCAAATCCTCCATCCACTTGATTCTCTTCAAGTTAATTTGAAGGTACGCAGGTTGATAGGCAGTTATGTAATAGATCCCTGTAACACCCATCCATCTCCATTCCACGTACACAGGTGATGGATTGTAAATGCGATCTAGGATGTTCATTATCTCAACCCTTTGTCGATAATCCGTGGAATGCATCGCGGTCATAAACATGATCCGGAACACCAAAAACTTGTTCCACGCCTCGTAATTCTGCAAGACAGTATTGAAGATGAGAAAATGTTTGGACAGGAACAATTTCTTTACTTCACTTCTAATGAAATCTTATGAAAACAATTCCATTATAAGTCGGCTCTGATACCAACTGTAACGTGTCCACTAGAATCATCCCGGACACGTCTTAGCAGTCCATGGGAAGGATGTCTAGAAAGCTCCGCCCGGCACTCCCATGGAATGTTACGGGTTTTGCAATCTAGGTCTTCCCGAGTCTGCCACGTAGCGGAAGTATCCTGGCCGTTCCCACTTAGGATCGACCTAAATTTGGGTTTCCCTGTTTGGTCATTAGCTATCAACAACTAGCGTCGGACCCGAGCGAACTACTTTACGCAAAAGCACCTGGACCGAAGCGGATTCGCGCTGCACTTGGTTCAAGGAGAATGGGAAACGAGAGGGATGCAAGGCTCGACCTCTCTGCCATAAGGCATAGTCCCATTCCGTTCCCCTAAAACAGCGTAAATCGGGTAGGATGTAAGTCTAGGTCATCATCCTCGTTATTCGCTTTGATGCTGAAGATTAACCTGCTGCTCGTCGAAGACTTTGAGAAAAGTTCCCGGCTAACCGGGACCACCCATCCGTAGGACGGACCCATGGTCCATCCTCCGCACTTTCCTCGATTTGTTTTAGTTATGTAATTACCTACCACATTAGTTTGACATATACAAACAGCTTCCTTGATTAGCCCTGTTAAGCACTGGTTCCTTCACGTAATCTTATCACAGGACATAAAGAAGACAATGTCAAACAACTCCTTTATTATCATTTTATCCTTTTATCTTTGGAATACAAGGAGTTCCCGCCCGTAGGCGTATTCATAATCCGCCCGAAGGCTATCCAGTAATCCACCAGGGATCACTAACCCAAGTTTCCGCCCGTAGACTAGTATGCGGGCCTCGAGATCCAATCCCGAGTCACGTTAGTCTCTTGTGCAGGACCCGGAAGGCGAGGGATTTACAGCCAGAGCCCCCCCTGGCACCCAAGCGTCCTCCTGCTCCAAGCAGAACTCAACGGAGAGACCTCTCACGGCGGGTTCGGTCCACGTTCCCGGCGCGGTTCACAACCCCCTTGGTTAGGGTCAGGCAGGCAGTCGGGGGTAACTGAAGCTGCCTCTCCCTTCAGGCACCAACCTGAAGCTTTAGATATATTTTCATCCTTTAGTTCATTGAGCAAACAATGCAAACAGTCCTTTCTAAACTGTTACAAGCACAATCAATTTCAGTGGTCTTTTAGCTGGCAAGCTGTTAAGGAGTGACTCCTTTTCTCCGAATGCAACCCGCATTCAATCCGGAATCAATTGCAACTTGGCAAGATTCCTATCATTCTTGGGTTAGGGTCATACCCTACCAATACTTTAGGTTTTGTTGTGGCAGGATCCAGCGACCATGTCGCTTTAGTTTATTGTCTAGTCATTTGCTTCAAGGCAAACACCTAACCTTTCCTTTTCCTTGGCAGTTATTCCCCAAAGTGAGTAACAGGATGATTAGTCGTCCTCTTGTAACTTAAATTCTTTCAATAACTTGCCAACCTCATTTTCGAGAGATGACAAAAACTCTCTTGTGGACAATCTCAAGACTATACAATGTTGCGGCTTTGTGCACAAGTATTGCATCTATTCCACGGAATCCTTCTATCCATTGCCTAGCGTTTCCCGATCACGGAGTTTTACCTCCATCCGTGTAACAGGGTTTTAGGGTATTCTCCAAATCATCCCTAATTAGGTTGGCCCATGGTCCTAGAAATAGGCAACTCCGTCGGAGTTTTGTCATGATCCTTAGGATAAAACCTTAGATCATTTCAAGCATGAACATCCCATTGCTTTGTCATTTTGTGAACGTGTGTAGGATCTTTAGAATCACGGTTTTTGTCTAAAACTAGGTCAAATTGCACTAAACCCTAGTTAACACTTAGGATTCCTATCATATCGACTCAACCATGTCCATACGAATCCTTGGGGTTTAGATTACTTAGTCAATTCAATTATACCTATCTTGCGACGAGGATGATCCTTCTAAGGGTGATAAACTAAATCTAACGGAGAGCAATAGATACAATTCCACCAATACGCATAAACATGCGATTGATTGCCTCTACGTATCACATGGTTCATGATAACTTTATCTTTCCTTGGTAAGGTAAAATGCTTGCCAGTCTGTACGCTAACTTTCCTAGGTCCTGCTAGGATTTACCAATTAATCATGCCTACTACTTTGTAGTCTATACTTTCGAATCCTGTGCTTTGACGAACCATGCAATCTTTCCTAAATGCGGTTTCTAATGAATGACGTTATCGCATGATGACTATGCAATATGCAACATTCTCCTAGCTACGAAGTAGTTAATGAAACTTATACAAAGCTAGTGTTAACTTATTCCATCTTACATGCTATTTGCAAGACCATACGTTCATTTTAGTATTCTATTATTTCTTTCCGGATAATACCTTATGGTGCTAACCTTTTTCCTATGAAATCATTGCGAGAAGTATGTTGCCTAATGTGCGGCACACACTTATTCCTACCATGTCTATGACGAAAGAGAATGCATTTATAAATTCCATTTCTTTGCCTAAGTTTAGACTCATTACCTTGATAAGGTACCAAATCTACATGCAATTAGTCTTTTACTCGTTCAAATTCATGACAATTTTAATCTTACCTAATGTTCAAGAGATGTATTTCTTTCCAATTTCCGTATGCATATTAAGCGTAAAAATGCAATTCCTTTTTATGGGCTAAGCGCGCCTAATCTTTTCCTTATGCGGAAATAACTTGAAGGAACCTGGACTTGTGGGGTCGGAGAGATGTCCACTTGCACGTTCGGAGATGAGCCTTCTGCGGTCGCACCTTGCGATCTTTTTGGGGCCATCGTAGTCGTAAATTCAACTTCCGATTCGTCTTAGTGGTCTAGAGAGTGACGGCCCTCAGAATGCGGCCTTCCGACCTCTGCCTTTATCCTTGTAGGCGGGAGATTTCCTTTTCGAGATGGTGCTTGCGACAAAGGCTTTAGGAGTTTTTCAAGAAACTCGAATCGGCACGGAATTAGGACGGCTTGCGGCTTTAAAGTCTTTGCCAGAAGTCTTGCCGAAGGTTCTTGTGAGGTCTTTATGGCTTCACCGTCCCCTCTTCCAAAATCCGGGAACGGGATATGAAAGGGCTTTTCCCGGAATTGTGGTGGGAAGGGAATTTCGGGACAGGTGGTGGGAAGGGCCCTTAAGGAGGCCCCTCTTAGAAGCTTCCAAAGAAGCTTCTAAGAAGCTTCTGCTTCAGAGAAGCACGTAAGGGGGGGGGGGGGGTCGTGGACAGCGTGGCGGCGGGTGGAAGCTGTTTGGCAGCTGTGGCGGACGGAATGGCGGCAGCGACGGCGGCCTGGCGGCCTGGGCGGCAGCAGCGGCGGACTGGCGACCCTCTCGATCCTCCTCTCCAGCACGGCCCGCTCCCTCTCCCTTTCTCTAGCACACCTTCTTCTCCCACGGCCTTCCTTCTCCACAGTCTCCTCTCACAGCCTCCTCCTTAGCACACCCCCTTGATGGGGGGTGTTTATATAGGAATGGGGGGTGGGGAAGAGGGTCTCCACCCACGTGGAGAGATTTCCTCATGCAACCCTCACTTGGCCATCCCCCCCTCCACACTCCCTCTCCTCCAGCCATGCATCGGCTGGGGGAAGGGATAATAGAAAATTTTTTTGCCTTAATTTAATTAAAATTGTCCCTCCCAAGAGGGTGTTTTCGTGCGGCTTGCGGTTTTGATCTCCCGGTCTTGATTTACCATTGCAGAGGACCCTATTTCACGCGCGCGGGTCACACATTACGCGGTCAACAATTTCAATGCAAGAGATACCCTTGTACAGGGTTTACATGGCGTGCGGAAGGTTAATATTTACGGTACGGGTACGCGGAAATATTACATCTGCCTAGGGTTAAGGTTCCTTTGAACCTATCCGTTCATACTCTTGCTTCAAAAAGCAATGGTTTTCCTAGCAGCAGAGGGTACAAGATCCTCTAGAAATTTGGATTTACCACCAGATAGGTCTATTCCTACAAGGGTTTTCTTCACATATGGGAGAATACTCAAAGGCTTGATTCTGCTTTGGTTTGCTAGTCAGATAAGCCACTATGTGTAGAGGTTGCATATCTTGCAAGCCTAAATCCTTCATTTTCACATCCGTCATTATGTTCACTAATAAACCTCTATCAAGCAATGCATCTGGTATAAAGCATCCTTCAATCCACATGCCAATCTCTGGGATACCAGGATCTAAGAAGGCATTAGCCACATCTACTTCTTTCACAGGCTCTAGGGCTTTGTTGGACTTGGTTGCTATTGAGGGAGCAATCCTTAGGCCTCTTCTTCCTATCAGTATGCTTTTAAATTTATTTAAGCACAACTAGGAGACAACAGAAATAACTCTCAGAATGTTAGGTTTGGTTTGAAGGTGTCTAGCTCTTTGACCAAGTCATATTCTTTAATAGGATCCATGGGCTTCTCCAATCCACTAGGAAATGGAGCACTGCCTACATTTATCTTCTTCTACTATTGAAGGTACTTCTACATCCTCCATCTCCTAAACCTCTATTCTTGTCTCTGCAATTGTCTCTATATTCTTCTATATTGCTAGACAACTCTGTACTGAACGTTCTATTATGTTCCATTCTGTTTCTCCTTGGGAAGATTAAACTTCATTCTTTTAGCAGAGGGAATGTTCTCTTTTGGAACTATGGGTTCTCTTTTATTAGCACGCGTTATTGTGTAACTTCCAATTCTACAAAATTGGAGGCAAGTTCTTGGGTCTTCTATTGGATATCAAGGGTAGCTTTCACAGGAACTAGACTAGGATAGTCTTTTGCAGTGTGGCATTCTTCTTTGCATTGACTACATAAGGGTTTGTAGTCCATGAACCTTCTAGGGTTTGGGAAATTTGGTGAGATATGTCCCTTTTCTCTGCATATGTAACACTCCACCTCTAATCATCCTCTAGGACACGTCTTAGCAGTCCATCGGAAAGGTTGTCTAGAAAACTCCGCCCGGCACTCCCATGGAATGTTGCGGGTTTTGCAATCTAGGACTTTCCGCGTCTGCCCCATAACGGAAGTGTCCTGGGCGTTTCCCACTTAGGATCGAACGGAATTGTTTGGTCGTTTACTAACGGCGACTAACGTCAGACCTGATCGAGCTACTTTACGCAGAACGCCTAGTCTGAAGCGGATTCATGCTGCACTTGGTTCAAGGAGAATGGGAAACGAGAGGGAATGCAAGGCTCGACCTCTCTGCCAAAAGGCATAGTCCCATTCCGTTCCCCTAAAACAGCGTGAATCGGGTATCGGGTAATCGATACTTCCAAGTCATTGTTCTCTTTGCTTGTTTCGGTGATGACGATCGTCCTTCTGTTCGTCGAAGATCTTGAGAAAAGTTACCGGCTAACCGGGACCACCCATCCGTAGGATGGACCCATGGTCCATCCTCCGCACTTTCCTCGGTTTGTTTTAGTTATGTAATTACCTACCACATTAGTTTGACATATACAAACAGCTTCTTTGATTAACCCTGTTATGCACTGGTTCCTTCACGTAATCTTATCACAGGACATAAAGAAAACAGTGCCAAACAACTCCTTTATTATCATTTTATCCTTTTATCTTTGAAATACAAGGAGTTCCCGCCCGTAGGCGTATTCATAATCCGCCCGAAGGCTATCCAGTAATCCTTCCTGTGATAACTATCCCAAGTTTCCGCCCGTAGACTAGTATGCGGGCCTCGAGATCCAATCCCGAGTCACGTTAGTCTCTTGTGCAGGGCCGGGAAGGCGAGGGATTTACAGCCAGAGCCCCCCCTGGCACCCAAGCGTCCTCTTGCTCCAAGCAGAACTCAACGGAGAGACCTCTCACGGCGGGTTCGGTCCACGTTCCCGGCGCGGTTCACAACCCCCTTGGTTAGGGTTAGGCAGGCAGTCGGGGGTAACTGAAGCTGCCTCTCAGGCACCAACCTGAAGCTTTAGATATATTTTCATCCTTTAGTTCATTGAGCAAACAATGCAAAGATTCCTTTCTAAACTGTTACAAGCACAATCAATTTCAGTGGTCTTTTAGCTGGCAAACTGTTAAGGAGTGACTTCTTTTCTCCGAATGCAATCCGCATTCGTTCCGGAATCAATTGCAACTTGGCAAGATTCCTATCATTCTTGGGTTAGGGTCATACCCTACCCATACTTTAGTGTTTAGTTGTGGTAGGTTCCAGCGACCATGTCGCTTTGGTTTATAGTCTGGTCATTTGCTTCAAGGCAAATACTTAACTTTCCTTTTCCTTGGCAACTTATCCCAAAAAAAAGTGGATAACAGGATGATTACTCATCCTCAATAAATTAACTTCCTTCAATAACTTGTCAACCTCATTTCGAGAGATGACAAAACTCTTTGCGGACAATTCCAAATCTATACAATATTGCAGCTTTGTGCACAAGTATTGCATCTATTCCACGGAATCCTTTTATCCATCTCTTAGCGTTCCGATCACGGAATTTAACCCTAGCCGAGTAACAAGATTTTGGGATATCCTCCAGCCATTTCTAATTAGGTTTGGCTCATGATTCTAGATTATGCAACTCCGCGGAGTTCCTTCATTAAGACGACTGATCCTTAGGATAAAACCTTAGATCCTTTCATGCATAAACAACCAATCACTTCGACATTTTGTGAATGCGTGTAAGATCCTTAGACTCACAGTTTTTGTCTTAAGCGGGGTCGAATTATACTTGCACTAAATCCTAGTTATCTCTTAGGATTCCTATCATATTGACTCAGTCATGTTTATACGAATCCTTGATGTTTATATTACCTAGTCAATTCAATTATGCTTGTTCTGCGACAAGAATGATCCTTCTAGGGTGATAAACCAAATCTAACGGGATCCAATTCGCGTAAACATGCGATTGATTGCCGTTTCCTTGGTGAGGTAAAATTACTTGCTAATCTGTACGCTAACTTTCCTAATTAATCAAGCCTATACTTTGTAGTCTATGCTCTTGAAACTTATGCATTGGCGAATCATACAATCTTTCCTTGGTGCACGATAATTTGGTTACTAACTTTTCCTAGGACCTCCTACTAGGTCTTACATCAATAGTCGTACCTACAATCTTGTTGTTTATCCTTTTTCATCCTATGCTTTTACACCTAATTACTGCTCTTAATGATTGACCTTTTTCTCATGATGACTACGCAATTTCTAACATTCTCCTAGCCACGAAGTCGTTGGTGAAACACAAGCGAAACTAGTGTTATTCTATTCCATCTTATAACTATTTTGCAAGTCATATGTTCACTTTAGTACCCTATTAATTCTTTCCGAATGAAACCTTATGGCGCTTAACCTTTTCCTATGAAATCATTACGAGAGGTATGTTACCTAATGTGCAGTATACGCTTAATCTACCATATCTAGGATTACAAATAATGCACATATAAATTCCGTTTCCTTGCTTAGGATTAGATTCCTTACCTTGATAAGGTACCAACTACATGCATCTAACCCTCTAATCGTTCAATCTTTCATAATGTTCAAAAGATGCATTTCTTTCAATTTCCATATGCAAATTAAACGTAAAAGTGCAATTTCCTTTCTAAGCGCGCCTAATCATTTCCTTCTGCGGAATTAACACGGAAGAACCTGGACTTGTGGAGTCGGGGTGATGTCCACTTGCACATTCGGAGTCGAGCCTCCCGCGGTCGCCTCTTGGGATCTTTTCGGAGCCATTGCACACGTAGGTTAGGTTTCTGAACTCGCTTTTGTCGCCTACGGATTGTTCTGCTTTGACACGCAACCTTCCGGCCTTTGCTTTCCTCGTAGGCGGAAGATCCTTTTACGGTAGGTCGCTTGCGGAGAAGGGCCTTAAAAGACTTCGCGGGACCTTTTCCGTCGGTCTAGTGGGATCCTTATGGGTCCTCTTCGATTTCCGGGAAGGGGGTATTAGAGGACGTTGGAAATGGGCGGAGAAAGGTCTTTGGGAAAAAAGGGTGGGAAAGGGATTTCGGGACGGTGGTGGGAAAAGGGGTTATGGAGGCCCCCTTTGGAAGCTTCTAAAAGAAGCTTCCAAAGAAGCTTCTGAGCTTCACAGAAGCTCGTGTGGATCGTGGTTAGCCCGGCGGGCGGCCTGAACTGGCCGTGGTCAGGATGGTGGTGGCGCTCGAGGCGTGGCGGTTGGACAGCAACTGGCGGCGGTGATGGCGTTGGCTGGGCGACAACGCGGCGGACTGGCGGCCTCTTCACGGCGACGACTTCACCTCCCTCACAGTCTCCTTCTCACAACCTCTTCCTTCCCCACCGTCTTTCCTCCCTCTCCCTAAACACACCCCGTTGATGGGGGGTGTTTTTATAGGCTTTGGGGGTGGGGAAGGGGGTCTCCACCCACGTGGTGATCTTCCCCATGCAACCCCCACTTTGCCATCCTCCCCCCCCACACTCCCTTTCCTCCAGCCATGCATCGGCTGGGGGAAGGGATAAATATAAAAAAATTTGCATTAATTTAATTAAATTGCCCTTCCCAAGAGGGTGTTTTTGCGGTTCTTGCGATTTTGCCCTCCCGGTCTTGATTTACCAAAACGGAGGACCCTATTTCACGCGCGCGGCTCACACCTTATGTGGTCAATAATTTCAATGCAAGAGATACCTTTTACACAGGGTTTACACGGTATGCGGAAGGTTAATATTTACGGTACGAATACGCGGAAATATTACATTCTCTCCCCCTTAGAAGAATCGAGATGTCCTCATCTCGAGATAAACTGGGGATATTGAAGATTGAGAGAGCTTTCATCCATCTAGGTAGCATCCTCTTCGGGATAATCTTGCCACTGGACGAGGCATTCTCTCAAGGTTCTAGATCTCAACTGTCTCTCCCTGACCGTGGCCAATACCTTGACAGTGTCCCTCGCTGAGCTTGGGGCATTGCTTTCTGAAGTGACCGAGTTCATTGCAGTGGAAACATCGGATGTTTCGGCCATTACCGTGAGTAGGAACAAAGTTGTTGACGTTATTTGTCCTTGCCTTCTTTCTTTGTCCCTGATTGTGGCCTTGAACTCTCTTAACATGGGGTCTGAATGCTCCTCCGCTTGGGTCGCTATAAGACCAATTCTTAATACTCCTTGGTTTAGCTTGCACTTCCTGAATTATGGGTGCCGCTCGAATGAGTGCATCCTGAAGATCTGATGGTCTCATAGATTCGAGACGGGTATTTACAGGTGGATTTAAGCCTGCGCAAAATTTGGACACCTGCTGTGTCGTGTCCATTCGTGGCGCATACTGCAAGAGTGAGACAAACTTAGAGTAGTATGCGTCAAGCGTGAGTCCTAACTGTTTTAGCTCATAGAACTCATTCATTTTCTGTGTACGATATGCGGGTGGCAAATATCTCCCTTGCACGGCTTGCTTTAACTTCTCCCAGGTAACAGACCCCTCTGAAATTCCTTGATCCCTACACCATTGCTTCCACCAAAGTCTGGCTTCACCGGTGAGTTTTAATTTGGCGAGCATGGCCTGATTGGTTGGTGCAGTGCCAGCGGCTTCGAAGTAGTCCTCCATAGATTCAATCCAAATCTCAGCATCCGACTGGACGAATCTACCTCTCCCGTCAAACTCGGGTGGCTTTATTTGTTTGAGGAGGAACTTCTTCTCCTGGATCATAGTAGTACTTGATGTAGGGGGCGAATTTGGAACCTCTACCTGGGGTTGTTCCTGGCATAAAAAGTTTTCTTAACGTTATTATATGATAATTGCCATTAGCTTATCTTTAGTTCAGCTAATTCGTAACTCATGAAGCAACTAGACTTTTTGCAACAACTTTGATGCACAATCGGATAGTGATAAAAGAAGTCCTTATTTATTTTTATATGGTGTAGCCTCATACAACAACTCAAGTGATGATAATCCAATCATTACATTTAGTTTGGGGAAAACAATATAGTATTGGATTTGTCTACAGGAACTGTGTAGTAGTAGGGTTTTGGGTCATGTATCTTTAGGAATCGATAATTCATCGGAAGTTCGGGATATCCTTTTCGCTGGAAACCATACTTCCCATGGCGGCCCAATACCTTAATTCTATCAGCTGGAATTACACGGGTTACTTCCTCATATACATATGAGTTTAATTCAACTCTATGACCTCGAATATGCAAGGTCGAATTCACGTGAGCTTCCACAAAAATGAACAGCTTCACGACTTTCAAATCTTCCAACCACTTGATCCTCTTCAGGTTGGTCTGTAGATAAGTGAACCGGTGGGCAGCTATGTAGTAGATTCCTGAAGACCCAGTCCATCTTTGCTCTATATATAGGGGTGATGGGTTATAAATCTGTTCCAAGATGTTCATCATTTCAATTCTCTGCCTATAATGCGGAGAATGCATCGCAGTCATGAACATGATCCGGAACACCAAAAACTTGTTCCACGCCTCGTAATTCTGCAAGACAGTATTGAAGATGAGAAAATGTTTGGACAGGAACAAATTCTTTACTTCACTTCTAATGAAATCTTATGAAAACAATTCCATTATAAGTCGGCTTTGATACCAACTGTAACGTGTCCACTATCATCCTCTAGGACACGTCTTAGCAGTCCATCGGAAAGGTTTTCTAGAAAACTCCGCCCGGCACTCCCATGGAATGTTGCGGGTTTTGCAATCTAGGACTTTCCGCGTCTACCCCGTAACGGAAGTGTCCTGGGCGTTTCCCACTTAGGATCGAACGGAATTGTTTGGTCGTTTACTAACGGCGACTAACGTCAGACCTGATCGAGCTACTTTACGCAGAACGCCCGGTCTGAAGCGGATTCATGCTGCACTTGGTTCAAGGAGAATGGGAAACAAGAGGGAATGCAAGGCTCGACCTCTCTGCCAAAAGGCATAGTCCCATTCCGTTCCCCTAAAACAGCGTGAATCGGGTATCGGGTAATCGATACTTCCAAGTCATTGTTCTCTTTGCTTGTTTCGGTGATGACGATCGTCCTTCTGTTCGTCGAAGATCTTGAGAAAAGTTCCCGGCTAACCGGGACCACCCATCCGTAGGATGGACCCATGGTCCCTCCTCCGCACTTTCCTCGGTTTGTTTTAGTTATGTAATTACCTACCACATTAGTTTGACATATACAAACAGCTTCTTTGATTAACCCTGTTATGCACTGGTTCCTTCACGTAATCTTATCACAGGACATAAAGAAAACAGTGCCAAACAACTCCTTTATTATCATTTTATCCTTTTATCTTTGAAATACAAGGAGTTCTCGCCCGTAGGCGTATTCATAATCCGCCCGAAGGCTATCCAGTAATCCTTCCTGTGATTACTATCCCAAGTTTCCGCCCGTAGACTAGTATGCGGGCCTCGAGATCCAATCCCGAGTCACGTTAGTCTCTTGTGCAGGGCCGGGAAGGCGAGGGATTTACAGCCAGAGCCCCCCCGGCACCCAAGCGTCCTCCTGCTCCAAGCAGAACTCAATGGAGAGACCTCTCACGGCGGGTTCGGTCCACGTTCCCGCCGCGGTTCACAACCCCCTTGGTTAGGGTTAGGCAGGCAGTCGGGGGTAACTGAAGCTGCCTCTCAGGCACCAACCTGAAGCTTTAGATATATTTTCATCCTTTAGTTCATTGAGCAAACAATGCAAACATTCCTTTCTAAACTGTTACAAGCACAATCAATTTCAGTGGTCTTTTAGCTGGCAAACTGTTAAGGAGTGACTTCTTTTCTCCGAATGCAATCCACATTCGTTCCGAAATCAATTGCAACTTGGCAAGATTCTTATCATTCTTGGGTTAGGGTCATACCCTACCCATACTTTAGTGTTTAGTTGTGGTAGGTTCCAGCGACCATGTCGCTTTGGTTTATAGTCTGGTCATTTGCTTCAAGGCAAATACTTAACTTTCCTTTTCCTTGGCAACTTATCCCAAAAAAAAGTGGATAACAGGATGATTACTCATCCTCAATAAATTAACTTCCTTCAATAACTTGTCAACCTCATTTCGAGAGATGACAAAACTCTTTGCGGACAATTCCAAATCTATACAATATTGCAGCTTTGTGCACAAGTATTGCATCTATTCCACGGAATCCTTCTATCCATCTCTTAGCGTTCCGATCACGGAATTTAACCCTAGCCGAGTAACAGGATTTGGGGATATCCTCCAGCCATTTCTAATTAGGTTTGGCTCATGATTCTAGATTATGCAACTCCTCGGAGTTCCTTCATTAAGACGACTGATCCTTAGGATAAAACCTTAGATCCTTTCATGCATAAACAACCAATCGCTTCGACATTTTGTGAATGCGTGTAAGATCCTTAGACTCACAGTTTTTGTCTTAAGCGGGGTCGAATTATACTTGCACTAAATCCTAGTTATCTCTTAGGATTCCTATCATATTGACTCAGTCATGTTTATACGAATCCTTGATGTTTATATTACCTAGTCAATTCAATTATGCTTGTTCTGCGACAAGAATGATCCTTCTAGGGTGATAAACCAAATCTAACGGGATCCAATTCGCGTAAACATGCGATTGATTGCCGTTTCCTTGGTGAGGTAAAATTACTTGCTAATCTATACGCTAACTTTCCTAATTAATCAAGCCTATACTTTGTAGTCTATGCTCTTGAAACTTATGCATTGGCGAATCATACAATCTTTCCTTGGTGCACGATAATTTGGTTACTAACTTTTCCTAGGACCTCCTACTAGGTCTTACATCAATAGTCGTACCTACAACCTTGTTGTTTATCCTTTTTCATCCTATGCTTTTACACCTAATTACTGCTCTTAATGATTGACCTTTTTCTCATGACGACTACGCAATTTCTAACATTCTCCTAGCCACGAAGTCGTTGGTGAAACACAAGCGAAACTAGTGTTATTCTATTCCATCTTATAACTATTTTGCAAGTCATACGTTCACTTTAGTACCCTATTAATTCTTTCCGAATGAAACCTTATGGCGCTTAACCTTTTCCTATGAAATCATTACGAGAGGTATGTTACCTAATGTGCAGTATACGCTTAATCTACCATATCTAGGATTACAAATAATGCACATATAAATTCCGTTTCCTTGCTTAGGATTAGATTCCTTACCTTGATAAGGTACCAACTACATGCATCTAACCCTCTAATCGTTCAATCTTTCATAATGTTCAAAAGATGCATTTCTTTCAATTTCCATATGCAAATTAAACATAAAAGTGCAATTTCCTTTCTAAGCGCGCCTAATCATTTCCTTATGTGGAATTAACACGGAAGAACCTGGACTTGTGGAGTCGGGGTGATGTCCACTTGCACATTCGGAGTCGAGCCTCCCGCGGTCGCCTCTTGGGATCTTTTCGGAGCCATTGCACATGTAGGTTAGGTTTCTGAACTCGCTTTCGTCACCTACGGATTGTTTTGCTTTGACACGCAACCTTCCGGTCTTTGCTTTCCTCGTAGGCGGAAGATCCTTTTACGGTAGGTCGCTTGCGGAGAAGGGCCTTAAAAGACTTCGCGGGACCTTTTCCGTCGGTCTAGTGGGATCCTTATGGGTCCTCTTCGATTTCCGGGAAGGGGGTATTAGAGGACCTTGGAAACGGGCGGAGAAAGGTCTTTGGGAAAAAAGGGTGGGAAAGGGATTTCGGGACGGTGGTGGGAAAAGGGGTTATGGAGGCCCCCTTTGGAAGCTTCTAAAAGAAGCTTCCAAAGAAGCTTCTGAGCTTCACAGAAGCTCGTGTGGATCGTGGTCAGCCCGGCGGGCGGCCTGAACTGGCCGTGGTCAGGATGGTGGTGGCGCTCGAGGCGTGGCGGTTGGACAGCAGCTGGCGGCAGCGATGGCGTTGGCTGGGCGACAGCGCGGCGGACTGGCGGCCTCTTCACGGCGACGACTTCACCTCCCTCACAGTCTCCTTCTCACAACCTCTTCCTTCCCCACAGTCTTTCCTCCCTCTCCCTAAACACACCCCCTTGATGGGGGGTGTTTTTATAGGCTTTGGGGGTGGGGAAGGGGGTCTCCACCCACGTGGTGATCTTCCCCGTGCAACCCCCACTTTGCCATCCTCCCCCCACACTCCCTTTCCTCTAGCCATGCATCGGCTAGGGGAAGGGATAAATATAAAAAAATTTGTATTAATTTAATTAAATTGCCCTTCCCAAGAGGGTGTTTTTGCGGTTCTTGCGGTTTTGCCCTCCCGGTCTTGATTTACCAAAACGGAGGACCCTATTTCACGCGCGCGGCTCACACCTTATGTGGTCAATAATTTCAATGCAAGAGATACCTTTTACACAGGGTTTACACGGTATGCGGAAGGTTAATATTTACGGTACGAATACGCGGAAATATTACAATTATGGTGCGCAGATTGGTCACAGTATGCTCACGTAGTGAATCCCGAAAGATCCCCAAGAACAATGAACTCTACCTTTTTGCACAAATTACAATGTAAAAAGCATGAACGACAAGAGCAAGAGACCAATTGGGTTCAATCTCCCTCCATGCCTTGTGTGAGCGCTTCACAAAGCATGTATTTTATGTATATTTCCATCTTCATGCTCAATAATAGCCCAATTTACAAAAATATGACAAGCTTTTAGCTTTTGAGTTTGCTTTTACAAAAATAGGAATAAAGCTAATGGACAGTGCCCATAGAGTCTGGCACGCCCAACACAATGTCCAAATAGAAATAACATATCCGTGCGCATAGGCGCATACAAAATAATAATAAATAATCGATGCCTCAATAGACATAACAAAATATAGGCATGGCACCTATCAAAATATAATCCATAAGTCGAATACTCGCTAGACTCCAATGCTTTCCTCCGCACTGCTGCTATCTCTACACATCAACTGAAGCATTCACAATCGTTAGTAAAATAATACAATTAAACTGACAAAAGTGAATACCTAGCAGTCTTCAGCTACATAAATAAATCAACTGGTTAGAAATAAATCCTAACCTTAATTTATTACGAGTGCGCACTCTAAACTCATAAACATTTATTAATTTAATATGTATTTTGCGGAATCACCCGCTATGGAATCACCCATGTATACACTAAATTAATGAAACGCCCAAAAATTACAGGCGTCCCCATCAACTTCTCACACAAAGAATCCACTTTGTGTATGAGCCCCGGTCATCAAAGTTTACGGAATCCACCGTAAAACCTCACGGAATCCACCGTGGCATATGCCTCCTGGCATCATACCCTTAGCGTGCATCCATTGTGCTTCCTCTACAGGATGGTTCTTAAATTTAACTAGATATCTAGAATACCTTCGACCAGTTCTAGTGGTCATAAAGTCAGTGCCTATGATAGCTTCTGGTTCAAGTATTTCAGTCTCTTCCTCTAATAAAGGTGGGTTTTCATAAACAGGGTGGACAAGTAATTGGCCTCTAAAGGGTCTCAATAAACTAATGTGAAATGTATTGTGAATTTTCCAATGAGATGGTAATTCTAACTTGAATGCATTGTCATTAATTTTATGAATGATTCTAAATGGTCCATAGAATCTAGGAGCTAATTTGACAACTGGATGTCTATCTACACTTTGCAGTCTACGTTTTTCTATTCTCAGCCAAACATAATCATCAACTTTGAAATTCATGGCTTGTCTTTTCTTGTTGGCTTGTTTGGTATATGATTGTTGGGCTTTAGCAATCATATCTTTAACTTCATCAAATATACTATTATGCATACTAGCAATATCATCAGCACTTTGAATTCTATTAGACAAAGATGCAACAGGTGTAGATAATCTATATCCATAAATGACTTCAAACGGTGCTTTCTTTGTAGATGTGTGCGGTGTATTGTTATATGCAAACTGTAATAAATGCAAACGAGTGTCCCATGTCTGAGGTTTAGAAATAGTATATGCACGTAGAGATCTAGAATAGTGTTGTTTGTGGCTTCTGTTTGTCCAGTAGTTTCTGGATGAAATGCAGATGAGAAATCAATCTTTGTGCCTAGATTAGCAAACAGTGTGTAATCCAAAAATTGTTACAAAATCTAGAATCACGATCTCAAATGATAACTTTTGGCAATCCATGGTTAGTAAAAATAGTTTTAAAAAACAATTGTGCTGCTTGTGATGCTGTTAAAGTTTTCTTACATGGAATGAAATATGCTTGTTTATTAAATCTATCTACAGCTGTCCAAATCATATCATGGTTAGATTTAGTATTTGGAAACCAGTAATGAAATCCATAGAAATTTGTTCCCAAGGTTTAGATGGAATAGACAAAGGCATAAGTAATCCATACTGTTTACCATGATGTCTCTTAATTCTTTGACAAATCAAACATTCAGAAACAAAGTTAGATACATCTGCATCCATATGCGGCCAATAAAAATTTTCAGTTAACATATCTAATGTAGATATGATACCTCTATGACCTTGATATGGGGAACAATGAATTTCATTCAAAACAAAAGATCGGAATGGAATGGTAACACACAGTCTCTTTTCATAAAACATAAATCCATCATAATATGACAATGAATCAACAGGAATGAAATTATTTTAAACTAATTTATTCCAATCAGAATGAAAAGTATTATCCTGGTGATATGTATCTTTCATAGCAATCAAAGAATCAAACGATATGACAGAAATATTATGAATGGCAGGTCTTCTACTCAATGCATCAGCCACTACATTTTCTTTTCCAGGTTGGTATTGAATGAGAGGATGAAAACTTTGAATAAAGGAAGCCCATTTGATATGACGGTCAGAAATTTGAGGTTGGCTAAGTAAATGTCTAATACTTTGCTGGTCAGTCTTTATCATAAATTCTAAACCCATTAAGTAGTGTTTCCACTGTCTTAATGCTTGTACAATTGCTAGTAGTTCTTTGTCATATGTGGAATATTTCAGCTCAGAGGGTTTCAGCTTAGAACTAGAATATGCTATAGGATGATTGTCTTGCATAAGTACGGCTCCTATTCCTGATCCATTAGCATCGGTCACTACTAGAAAGAATGGTCTATTAAAGTCACGTAACTGTAGAACAGGGGCATTGGTTAATGCATGTTTCAGTAAGTCAAAGGATTTCTGGTTATTTTCGGTCCATTGATAAACAATTCCTTTCTTCAGAAGTTTGGTTAATGGTAAAGCAAGTAATGAAAAATTACGTACAAACTTCCTATAGAAACTAGCAAGACCAAGGAATGAGCATAACTCATGCACATTTTTAGGAACATGCCAATTCAATATTGCATCAATTTTCTTAGGATCAACTTTAATTTCTTCAGATGATACAATATGACCTAAATACTCAATTTCTGTCTTAAAGAATTCACTCTTTTCAGGATTTGCATACAGTTGATTTTCTTTCAATAACTGAAAAACCAATGACAAATGTTCATAATGTTCTTTCTCATTTTGATTAAACACCAAAATATCATCAAAGAAAACAATTACACAATACTGATATTTCAAAAAGATACGGTTCATCATTCTACTAAAGGTAGCAGGTACATTAGTCAATCCGAATGGCATGACTAAAAATTCGTAATGACCAAACTGTGTTCTGAATGCAGTCTTAAATATGTCAGATTTATCTAGCCTCACCTGATGATAACCAGACTTAAGGTCAATTTTACTAAATATAGCAGATCCTTGCAGTTTATCCATAAGGTCATCAACTCTAGGAATAGGATATCTATTCTTTACAGTGATCTTATTTAAAGCTCGGTAGTCAATACACATACGATAGGTATTATTCTTTTTCTGGATAAGTTTCCTCATGGAAATAGTCATCAAACTGACTAATGAATGCTAGAATAGTCTTTCCTTCTCGTATGCCATTGAAAGTACGAAATTTGAAACTTCGTTTACTTATCTTTGATTCCTTGCAAATGGTTTGAGCTTCAAGAGTGGCATTGATGGTACGTCGAATCAAATCTTCAGGTTGAGGTTCTTCTTTGTCGGTAGACGCTCTTTGTAATTTTGCCAATTGCGCTTGCAATGCTTACCTAGCCCTTCGTTCTTCTTCCAATTGCATCATGATTAAGTCCAGCTTTTGCCCCATCGTAGGCTCAGGTAGGTCGTCTTCAGCCATAGGATCATCCATATGTGGTTTCGTCATCCTGTAAAACTCAAAAGACCTTTCTCACTCAAAATCAGGTTAGCGGGATGAGCGTAGCTCAAATTCGGGGTTACAAGGCTTATGTTTTTTTGGGTATTTCTTTCTTAATCTTCAAAAAATCTGCGATTTTTCCTTCTTCATATGCTGAAAATGCTTCAGCGAACCTGGGTATGGGTAGAATACCTTCCAACGAACAACTTTGCAGTTCGGAGTTTCTGCACACGAACAGCCCTTCTAGGAGTTTTGAGCACAAGTCAGTTCTGACTCCAGTTGACTAGTCTGACTTGCAGAGTTGCAGACTTATGTGACTTGTAGAGTTGCAGACTTGCAGAACTTAGCCGACTTAGTGAACTTGCAGAACTTGATCACTGATGACTTGCAGAACTTGATTTTTGAAGTGCGGGACTTGGAGTTTGTGACCAGAGGTGATTTGTCTGACTTGTTTAAAGCTTAATGAATTAAGCTTAATTGCTTAAGCTTTAGAGGGGGGCCTTGACTCAGAAAAACGGCGCAATCGTTTGGGGGGGTGGCGTTTTTTCCGCCACGCGGAATTTTCGGAGATCCTCTGAGATCAAACGATTGAATTCTAGCTTCTCACCAAGCTTCTAAGCTTACTCTTAAGCTTTTTGAAAGAAAGAATTAGAAAAATAATAGAGCTTATCTCTCTCTGTTGACAACTTGATGATGGAGATGAATGAGTGGTCCCTTGCCTGTATTGCCTGGTCCTTCGTGATCTGATGACAGAAACAGGGGTTCTTGATCGCCAGAAGTCTACCTATATCGACGGTTCGCGATGAGATTGACCGTAGAGCCCGATCGTTCCAGGAGCTCTGCCTTCGCATGAGATGGGTAGCGATTGGAAGCTCTTGATCTCAGCTCCGCTCTGATACCACTCGTGCGCAGATCAGTCGTAGTATACTCACGTAGTGAATCCCGGAAGGTCCCCAAAAACAATGAACTCTACCTTTTTGCACAAATTACAATGTAAAAAGCATGAACGACAAGAACAAGTTGAATCTTGCTTCTTCTTCTTTTTTCCTTCTTTCATGCATCTCCTTATGAGAGTAGCTATACTTTGTATGGTTCTTTCTTAAACAATATCAACATAAGACTCGAGGGATAGTTGGTTTTCAGGTACACTCAATGGCTAAATCCTAGGGGGTCCACTAGGGTTTACAATATGGTATCACGTGAGTGTAAGGGAGGGAGGTTGTTTAAGGGAAGGAATGTACATTTTATAAGCTAAGGTCCCATAAATAGGGGGTAGATAAGGGGTATTTTCATATATTTCTTGCACGCACGTGACATCTCCTTATTACTACTAGTGAATCCCCTGTGGGCTAAATGTCCTGCTTGATGGTACTTTCTACACCATGTATTAGATCGCATCACATCTCTTCCACCTCCTGCAGGATTCACCTCTAGCATCTACAAATGTTCTGTAATCCATCACCTTGTTATTGATGCTTGCAACTAAATTGGTCAAGTAGTCCTTCAAATTTTCTCCTCCTAGATTATTTCCAGTAGGGTTTTGGAAAGCCTTTATAATTGCTGCATAGACTGATTGGGTTGATCCAGAGGGTCCTTTGTTTTGATTTTGATACAAAGCTCCTATTGAGACTGGGGATTGTTGGTTCCATTTCATAGGGTTCCACTGTTGTTATTGAGTCACCATTGGAGAAATGACTTGAGGTCACTATTGTTGTGGTTGAACCATTATTTGAGGTAGTGTTATCTGTGGTGGCCACTATGGATTTGATACACTATATTGCAGCATTGTTTGCATCTTAGGGTAGGGATAGAGAACTGTCCCTGGGAATACATTCGGTGGGTATACTAGTCTTAGCATGGGAGGAGGTAAGACTCCTCTTCCTGAGGTCATTGATGACAGCCTTTCTTAGACTTCACCATATAGTCTTGTATCTTCCAGTATAGCTTGCAGGTTGAATGGTCTTCTCAATTCCACAAACTTACAAACTTCTGGTTGTAGGCCTCTAAGAAAAACTCCCTTCTAGATGCCTTCATCCAAGTGATGATTGGTCTATCTCTTCAGTATGGATTTCATTCTAGAGATATATGCTTTCGCTCATTCACTAGTGGAATATCATGAACTCATCTCGCATCTGCTCTTCAAAAGCTTCACCCTGAATTTAGCGAGGAAGGCCAAATTTTGGTTATCCCATGTGCCAAAAGTTCCTGTTACTTGTCTCTCATACCATTGAAATGCTGTACCTTTGAAACTTCGGAGGAGTATTGCCAACCAATTCTCGTGGGTTCTGGCATTATTAGCTACACATGCTATCATGAACTCAACTACATGAAGATCAGGATCTTCATTATACTCACTCTCAAAGATGGGACACAAAACTACATTCACTGGCATGTCATCAATATTTTCAAGACGAATTTGACTACAAAGGGGTCCTATCAAGAGCCTTACCATTTCACTTTGGGTTTACTTTTGAAGCACTAGGTATGCTACATTATTGCTTCTCGGTTATGATAACTTTAGCAAAGGTGGAAATGGATTATACCTAGGGGTTGAGTGAGTGCATAGATTTTTTTAAAGGATTATATCACCAAGATTTGGAATCTATCACCATCATTAGAGGATACCTCACCCTTGTACACAAGTCAATATCCACATCATGGTGTCATTTGGATCTTACACAAAAGTTTACAAGCATGGACCCCCTCTGTCACATGCTTATATGTATTTATATATATACGAGGAACTAAAGTCAAAACATCTTTTAAAAGCCATTTTTTATCATTTTAATAAATCCCAAAGGAAACAAATTAAATTTCCGCGCTACCCAATTGGTTTCAACCTAGTCTACAAAGTTGCAGAAGAATTTTTTTCAGCTTCTTCACTAATTTGAAGTTACGAAGGCGCAACTTGCTGGCTATATACACATTTTTTTCTTTCTTTCACTACATTAGCTTCCCATTTTATCCTTGTAAATATATTATAATAATGTACTTTGGACACCCACCACTTGTAATCTAGCTCCATTTCTCTAGCTTGTCTATCACCACCTTTGGTTTCTTGCAATGATGACCAAGGTGGAGACTTGTCCCATCCACTATTCTCCATATTTTCAAAGATGCCATACATAATCTAGGATTATGTTAATCAAAAGATTAGCTTAATCTAATCTCTCATGGAGACTATATAAGGAGCCCATGGAGATGTAAAGGAACGCAATGACAAGCATATGAGAGCACTCTAGAATACCCTAATTCTTCTCCATCTCTTTGAGGTAAGCTATGAGTGAGTCTCTTTTATTATGTAGCATAATGGAAAGCTTCCTCTACCTCTTCTCTTGTTGTTTCCTTCTCTTCTCATCTTCTCATTCCATGAATACATAATAACAAGCTTCCTCTACCTCTTCTCCTCTTGTCTCCCTCTCTTCAACTCTCTCTCTCTCTCTCTCTCTCTCTCTCTCTCTCTCTCTCTCTCTCTCATTCTAATATGTTGTCTAAATCATATGTACTCTCTTCTAATTCTTCCTCTACATTCATACTTAAACTTATTACGTAAGACTTGCCATATGCTCTATTGGTGGGGAATCCTTATTTTCTCATGTTATATATATGTTCATGGGATAATTTAGGAGCCATCACCTCTCTTAACCTTCCATCATCTTCATTTCCATTAAGATGGGCTACAAATTCTCTCTCATGAAGTTGTGTTTTTTGTTCTTTCCATGCTCTTTGAGAAAAGGGATGTCCTAGCCCATCCTCCCTTTGGCTAGGTGGTACCCCTCTTTAGCTCTCTTAGTAAGGATTGGAGACTGGATGGGTAAGAGGCAACCCATTCATCTTTTCAACTCTCATTTTTTGTGTCCCTACTGAGGAGTTCTCAAGCTACGCTCTACAATTTCTATGAATGAAGAAACATCTAAGGAGTTGTCATATTCTTCAATGAGTACTTATCAAGGGATCACTAATAACAAGGAATTTTCATCAAACCCTATTCAAAGGATTCATTGCTCAAGAGTACCACTATGGTCTCCAAAAGAAGGTCAAGAGAAGAAAAATATTTATCGGCAAATGGCACATATATGGGTAAAGCAAGTTGATTACATACACCCTTCTTTGCTTCAAGAGAAATCTTGCTCTCATTAAGTCTCTAGGTCAAGGCATTGTGTTGAGTGCTTTGGTATCTAGTGTAAAGACACTCACTGAGAAGCCTCATCTTCAAGTAGTGAAGGCGCTTTCAAATTTGGGGATTAACAAGTTTTTGGAGTGGGAGTTACACATCAATGGTGTACGGTATTGGCAAAAGGCTACATATGGTGATGCACTTCAACTACTATTAGAAAGAAGGCTCAAAGTAACTAAGAAGGTAGCTATCGAAGCCTATGAACTTTACAAGACTGATGATGGTCATACCAAATCTAGGCTAATCACTAGTGAGAAAATCCTTCGCATCTCTCAAATGGTGGGATCTAAGAGGCCAGAGCTTCAACAACATGCTTCATGAAAGTTTGTAGTGGAAATCTGTAATTAATGCATAAATTAATACTCCTATTTTCTACAACTCTCAATCAGTTCAAAACATTAGGTGTATGTGTGCATTAGTATAAAGATACATTTTCAGTAAAGGTTGGTCTTGTATTTTGGAGTTAAGAGGTTGAGAGAGATCTTGTTGTCTCCTGATCCCATACTATTCCTTATTTTGGATTATAACATCTCCTTTAATGTACATATATTCATTCTACTCTAAGTGCATCCTATGAACCATAGGGATTTGTACGGACCTATCCGTTCTCTTGCTAGGAAAACTGTGCACATAATAGTTAGCACAAAGCTTAGGTTTCAAAATATCATAAGGGGCTTATTGGGCCCATGTCATTAATATATCTGTGAATCCATTTATTCTATCCTTAATAAGATATGACTTGTGCATAGACATGTTCATCTTTGTTTTGTATTGAGCTAAATTGACATCTTCCTATCATGGCTTTTCCAAGCTTTTTTGGGCACAAAGGAGAGAAAGCTCTTGAATTTTTGGATGACTTAGAAATGGCATTCCTAGTCACAGGCCGAGAGGTTGAAGCAACCAAAGTACGTGCCTTCTCTTTAGTTCTAAAGGGCGATCCTTGAGTGTGGTATCAAGCTCTCCTAAAGGCTATAAGGGGTAACTAAGAGGATCTCAAGACCGCATTCTTGCACAAGTACCAAGATACAGAGCCGCCTGATGATCTTTGGAGACAACTCTTGGATCTTTGCCAAACCTTACTAGGGGAGTACAAAGTATATGAATGAATGTTTATTAAATTGTGGCATAAATGGACAACCTCCTTAGCCGAGGGAGAGAGATTACTTGATTGCCTTAAGAAAGATTGTTTTTTTCTGGCCGGACTCTACCCTCTACTAAGGGAGAAGGTCAAAGGCAAGTTTCCCACATCCTATGAAAAATCAATCACTTATGCTAGGGAGAAAGATAGAAAATTGAAGTATCAAGCTCAGTTGAAGGGGGGAGTTGATCCCATGCAGGTTTTACCAACCATACCAAGGCCTAGAGAAATAGCAAAGGCCCCATTCGAACTAGAGATGCCACAACAAGAGCTCCTACAACACATTACTAATCAACTTGAAAGCTTTTGTTGAATTTGGTGCAAGGAGTACGGCCCCCTCCCCTTGCAAATGAAGGCAATTGGGACAGAAGGAGACAAGAAAGAGAGTATGTTTGCTATAATTGTGGGGAGACTAGCCATGGTATGTACTTTTGTCCTCATCCCAGGCGTCTGCCAGAAAAGGGTTTTCAACCAAGGAGGGGACAACAAGTGACACCACCTAGGGAGAGACTTGTTCCATCAAATCCAGGGCCTCTACCATCGGTTCAAGTTCTCGAGCATCCTCGACCGCTTGCAGAGGTGCTGCCCTTGCCTATCCAGCCGCCAGAGAATTGTGACATCAGGATGATCAGTTTGGATGAGAGTGATGTCAAAGGGAAGGCCAAAGTAGTAGAGATTGAAGCAATGCCAATGAAGAAAGCCTGTAGAATTGAGAGAATGGAGCCTATACCAGCATCGAAGGTTGAAAATATGGAAGAAGAGGCAGAGTCTTCAAAGGCTGCAAGACACGCGTCAGTAAAAAGAGGAGGACTCACTCACGCCGACCCATTGAGCCAGATGATTTTTCCCTAGGTGAAGGTGCTAGAGCTATGATTTGCTTGCTGATGTGAGGAATCAAGGACCAAAATTTTGATGGCCGCAATTACTACATCTATCTCCAATAGTGCGGCGACAATGGTTAAAGATGGTAAGCATTAGACCCATAAAGAATAGACATGTGAATGCAATCCGGGCTAGAAAGACGAAAGATATTGTGCCTGTAGTGGAATCCGAAATCAATGGCAAAGAGTATCAAAGACATATGTGGATGTAGGTGTAGAGATTTGTATCATGAAGGAAAAGTTGATGCATCATTTGGGATGCATCGTTTGGGATTAGAGGTAAATGAAACTACTGAATTTGGGGCTAAAATGGCTAACAATGTAGTAGTAAATTGTTTGGGAGTTATAAAGAAAGTTAAGGTAAAGATGTGTGGAGTGCAATTAGAGCTCAACATGTATGTGATGCCAGTGAAGGGGGATGGCTATCCACTCATTCTCGGGAGACCATTGTTAAAGATGCGGGATCTAGAGCATGGCAAAGGCAGAAGCTATGGAGGATGGAAGATAAAGACACAACTCATGTTGACATGGCAATGTAGACAACTGTTACACAAGTGAATTAGGTTTCAAGATTGAGACTTGAACTCATAAACACAATCTTGTGTATGGACAACAATGACACATATACTTGACAGAAAGAGACAAGTATTATTGCATTATCATATATGAAAGTGATAGTTCAAGTACATCATTATATAGAGTTCTTTGGTAGCACTTAACATCCACTGTGCATATGGGATCTGTCTCTCTTCCTAGAATGAACTGCATCTTCCTAGCCTAGCTATTCCATACAAAGGGGCAAAAGTAGGTGTGATTGCAAATATCTTAATACTCCTCCTCAATCACAACCAAAAGTACAAAGTGTGTAGAGGCTTTAGTGAAAGCAACGCCTGCAAAGTGTGGGCACACCATAAACACGGCAAAACACTAGAGGCTGTCGCAAAAAAAGGCTAACTGTGGGTACCACAAACATGATGGACATCCAGAGGCTGTGGCAGGGGCCTTGCAAAGTGTACAGAGGTTGTAGTACAAGGATAACTGAGGAGTTTTACAAGTTTATGTTTGAGACATTTAGGACTAGGAAATACAAAACTAAAAAAGTCTATCTGAATAGAAGGATTGATGAGGTTTGTCCTTCTCCAGGTGGTCTTCTTCTTGTTCTTATTCTTCCTTTTGCTCCATTTTCTTCTTCTTCTTTGGCTGTAACTAGATAGGATTTTTGGGACCTCTTTCTTGTGTAGCAGAACTTCTCGGTGTGTTTGGTCCTTTTGCAAAAGTCACAGAAGAGCTGATCCTTCTTGCCTTTGTACTTGTTGTCAACATATAATGCATGCTCATCTCTAGATGTACTTGGTTCTTCCTTAGTTTTTAGCTTCTTTTCCTCTTCTAACAGTGATGTCTGGATATCAACAAGTTCAGGATTTGGCATGTTGATTAAAGTTGTTGATACGTTATTATATTCAGGAGGCAAACTCTTAAGTAGAACACCGATGCAAACATCTTCTTCCATTTTAATGTTGATTCCTGCAAGTTGGGTTAGAAGTCATTCCATGTAATTTAGATGTGTGGCAAATGATGTGCTAGACTTCATTTCAAGCCTAAAAAACTCAATCAGGAGACCATACTTTGATGACTTAGACTGTGCACCGAACAAGGTGTCAAGTCTCTTCCATGTATCCTGTGAGGTCTTACAGTTATCCACATGGTAGATATAGCTGTCGTCTAGCTCCAGTTTGATAATGGCCTAGGCCTTATCATCGTACTTTTGCCAAGTTACAACAAGATCCGCATTACGATGCTTCTTTTCTTTTCCAGTGGTAATGGCCCAGAGGCCCTTCTTCATCAAGATAAGTTTGATGCGGGTCTGCCAAGTGTGAAACCCCACTCCTTTGAAGTGAGCAGTTGGAGAGTCTTTGCCCATGTTAAACTTATGGGAACAGTAGCAAATCAACCTCAGAATTTTGAGATTTATTAGTGGAAGAGCAGATTACAATGTGTCAAGAGACACAAGTAATGACAGTGTGAAAACACACTATGCGGAGACCATGTCTGTGTTGAAGTTGAGCTTGAATCTTCTTTGTTCAGTGTCGTCGATCCTTCTTCAATCTTTCTAGGTCCTTCCCCTCCTTGATTTGATGCTGGGACAATAGACTAGAGTGGCAGTGTATTGCTCCAACAAGTGGCAGGAGAGAGAAAATAATGAGATTTTTTAGCTTGAGTGAAAAATTGGCTATGGTGGATTTTAAGGTTTCATGACAGGGGCCTAGTTTTTTGCTGATTGTAGGAGCTATGGTGGATCATTTTCAAAACTTCTTTGATGGAAATGTAGCTCTCTTCAAGGCCTATCAAAGCCCTATGATCCTCATCTAGATCGCGGCCTGTAGAGATGGCGGTAGCAGCTCGAACATCAGCATGCGTAGTTCAGCCAGATTTTCGCGATTTCGTTAATGTCAGAGTAGAGGGTGATCAATGTCATTGATGTTGGTGCTCGGATGAAGCACCCTAATGTAAGGAATGATTTCTTAGAAGGAAGAAAGAGGAGATATACTTTGTGTTGGGATATCCAGAGACTCCAATCAAGGTATGTCCTGCAAGTGATAGATTTAGGCTATGGCAGTGATGACTGACAATTTGAGCAATGCTGAGCTATGGAGTGGTCAATCTCAAGCTCTTAAGTGATATGGAGAAGCCAAGGAAAAAATGTCTTGAAGAGAGCAGGTTCAAATATGACATGTGGAGAGAGATCTAGGAGCTTCAAGTTGATAGGGTGATGTTGGCTATGGCTGCCAAGGAAGGTCAAGTAGAGATGGAGGTGAGAAATGGAACCATGAGCTGGACTTGAGTTGACCTGAGGTTAAGAGGGACTAAGAGAGCAGAGAAGGGAGTTATGCCATGCCCGACTGAGCTCTGATACCATGTTAAAGATGCGAGATCGAGAGCATGGCAAAGGCGGAAGCTATGGAGGATGGAAGATAAAGACACAACTCATGTTGACATGACAATGTAGACAACTGTTACACAAGTGAATTTGAGACTTGAACTCATAAACACAATCTTTTGTATGGACAACAATGACACAGATACTTGACAGAAAGAGACAAGTACTATTGCATTATCATATATGAAAGTTATAGTTCAAGTACATCATTATATAGAGTTCTTTGGTAGCACTTAACATCCACTGTGCATATGGGATCTGTCTCTCTTCCTAGAATGAACTGCATCTTCCTAGCCTAGCTATTCCATACAAAGGGACAAAAGTAGGTGTGATTGAAAATATATCAATAACCATGGCTAATGGGAATGAAAGCTAGACAAGATTAGGAGACACGGGCTTTAGAGCTAAGGCCATAGAAGGGGCTATAAAAAAATAGAAGAGCACTATCTACAACATGAAGAAGGGCCAATAGGAGAATCTTGTGTTAGAGACCACTACTGATGAATGAAGTTCCAACGAGGATTGGTCATCTATGACAAAGAGTGAGTCTTCTAATGAGGAGGAAGAAATCTCTCTAGAAGTGATGGGGATTACATTGAAAGGGCCTTCTAGTAGTGAAATTACACAGCAGCTTCCAAAGGTCGAGAAGGAGGGGTTAGAAAAAATGTTGGCTAAGGATTTATCAGCTAAGGAGAAGGTAGCCTACATGGAAGTGGTGATAAAACACTCTACACTTTTTATTTGTGATTATGAACACATCTCAAGTGTGATAGCAGTACAACATCACATCGATCTAAAAGATGGAGCAAGGCCAGTGGTGCAGCGACTACAACGGTTGGGAGTAGTTCAACAAAATGCTCTACTCACTTAGGTGCAGCAACTTTTGAAGGCAGGTTTCATCTATCCAGTAGGGGACTTAGAGTCGGTTTCATTTGTAGTGGTGACACCCAAGAAGAATGGAAAATGGCGAATTTGTGTGGATTACAAGCCGCTAAATTTTGCAACAAAGAGAGATCACTTTTCTCTTCCCTTTCAAGATAAAATACTCAACAAGGTGGTTGGGCATGAGAGATACACTGTTTGTGATGGCTATTCAGGTTATTTTTAGATCCGAATAGCTGAGGAGGATCAACAGAAGACCACCTTCATCACAACTTGGAGGAGCTTCGCTTACAAAGTAATGCCATTTGGATTACTTGAGCTACCTTCTAGCGATTCATGAATTATGTCTTCTAGCCATATTTTGGAAAGTCCATCAGGGTCTTTATTGATGATTTTTGTATTTATAGTTCTAAGGCTCTACATCTAGGGAAGGTGGATGAAGGTTTCAACCGCCTCACACAAATGGGGGGATAGTTAAACCATGAGAAGTAGCATATTAGCGAAAGTAGTGTAACTTTGTTAGGGCATGTCGTAAGTTAGAGGAACATTGAAGCAGATCCAAACAAAATTCAGGCCCTATTGGTAGTGCCATCGCCATCTTCTGTGAAGCAACTAACCTCTTTCATTCAGAAGGTGCAATATATGGGGCGGTTCATTCATCTCCTCTCCCAATTAGTACTTCCACTGCAACAATTGACCCACTCTAAGGAGCTCCTGCGGAGTGACGAAAGCGAAAGGTGCTTTCACAAGGTGAAGAAGGCTCTCAGCACCCTTCCCATAATTTTACAGCCTTGCTAGGATCAAGAGTTTTTTGTCAACCCGAGTTCTGTAAAAGATGCTCTAGGGGCAACACTAATACAAAAGGATGTTAAAGATGGCTTGATGAGGCTGGTTTACTTTTCTAACAGAGTAATGACAACATCAGAATAAAGGTACAAGATGGTGGAAGTAATGGTTTTGTCTCTAATATTTATTTTAAGAAAGTTTTGTCATTATCTTCTCCCTACACCGTTCATAGTGATCACGACAAAATAGCATTTTTCCTATGCCTTATAGCACATGAATGTTTCGGCCAGAATCACTAAGTGGATGATACAAATCCAAGAGTTTGACTACACCTTCAAGGTGGAGGACTCTACTTGGCTTGCTTTGCTAATTTGTTGACCCACAGATGCCATCAAAAGAAGGAAAAAGAGAAGGGAAAGGTAAAAGAGGAGACACCTCCTCTTGAGGACCCGCCACGGGTGGAGAATGCCTATGCTCTCTACTTTGATGGGGCCTACAAACATATTAAAGACTGAGTGGCAGCAGGAATAGTGGTGTTCACTCCCGAAGGTGACAAACTTTATGGAGAAGGTATCCGCTTGGAGGTGAGCGGCAGCAGGAATAGTGGTGTTCACTCCCGAAGGTGACAAACTTTATGGAGAAGGTATTAGCTTGAAGGATGTCTAATAGTATTCCATGCAGGCTGAAGAGAGGAGGAAGACATTTAATAAGAAGATAGCTAGCAAACACATAAGGGAAGGATCATTTCTGCTACCCTATGATAACCACTTTGATAATAGAAAGGATGCTAAACTTATGTTCAACTGGGAAGGGCCATTCATGGTCATAAGGAGATATCCAAATGGTAGCTATAAGCTAGGTGACATGGATGGGAGGGTTCACAAGACAAGGGTAAATGGATGGTGACTCTAACCTTATTTTCAAAGAAATAGGGACACTTTGGAGCAGTCATTCCATGAAGAACCACCGATGAGGGGCTGTAGTCCTCCTTGCTCTATTGGACCATCATTAGTAAGCTAGAGGCATCAATGCCTCTAGCCTAAGGGGAGGGCTAATGATCCGGGCTCTTTACAAACCAGATTTCTACCACAAAATTTGGCCAAAACCCTATCAAGAGCCTTACCATATCACTTTGGGTTTACTCTTCAAGCACTAGGTATGCTACATTATTGCTTCTCGGTTATGAAACCTCTAGCAAGTGAGGAAACAAGTTCTTAGGAGGGATTTCAATGTAAAGGGTAAAAGGGATGGGTTATCTTAGTAAATGTGAAAATGGATTACACCTAGGGGTTAAGTGAGTGCATAGATTTTTTTAAAAGACTAGCCTCCAACTACATGTGGATTCCACTTGCATCACCAAGATTTGGAATCTATCACCATCATTAGAGGACACCTCACCCTTGTACACAAGTCAATATCCACATCATGGTGTCATTTGGATCTTACACAAAAGCTTACAAGCATGGACTTCTTCTATCACATGCTTATATGTATTGATATATATATAAGGAACTAAAGTCAAAGCAGCTTTTGGAAGCCATTTTTTATCATTTCAATAAATCCAAAAGAAAAGCAAATTTTAAGAAAATTTCTACGCTATCCAATCTGTTTCAACTTGTCTACAAAGTTGCAAAAGAATTTTTTTCAGCTTCTTCACCGATTTGAAGTTACGAAGGTGCAGACTGCTGGCTACATGCAATTTTATTTTCTCTTTTACCATATTAGCTTCCCATTTTATCCTTCTTGTAAATATATTATAATAATATGCTTTGGGCCCCCACCTCTTGTAATCTAGCTTCCTTTCTCTAGCTTGTCTACCACCACCTTTGGCTTCTTGTATGATGACCAAGGTGGGGACTTGTCCAATTCACTATTCTCCATATTTTCAAAGATGCCATACATAATCTAGGATTATGTTAATAAAAAATATTAGCTTAATCTAATCTCTCATGGAAGCTATATAAGGAGCCCATGGAGATGTAAAGGAACACAATGACAAGCATATGAGAGCACTCTATAATACCCTCATGCTAGTCTCAGGGGGTTCACTATATATATATTCTCTATATAACGTGCGTTCATGGCCTATTTATAAATATCATAATCTGTGAATTTTTCTTGAATAAAATACAACCCTTTTCTATTCAATGTGTAAGTAACCCCTTTATATGACACCCTTCTGTATGTAAAAAATGGTGTTTTAAAAACCCCTTATTTTGAACTCACGTTATATATACATATATTCATGAGTGACCCCCTCTCCCCCCCGCCCCCCCCCCCCCCCCCCCCCCCGAGATGCTAGTCCATATCATTGAGGTAAGCTATGAGTGAGTCTCTTTTATTATGTAGCATAATGGTAGGCTTCCTCTATCTCTTCTCCTGTTGTCTCCCTCTCTTCTCATCTTCTCATTGCATGAATACATAATGGCAAGTTTTCTCTACCTCTTCTCCTCTTGTCTCCCTCTCTTCAAATCTCTCTCTCTCTCTCTCTCTCTCTCTCTCTCTCATATTCTAATATGTAATAAAACTTCAAGTAGAGGAAGACAAAGATGGAACAAGCACAGGTTAGGAGCTACATTTTGTCCTCTTGTTCATTATTCTTCAACCATTCCTCCAATAGTCCACACACCCTAAAATGGTATCCTCAAAAGATAGATACCCCAAACTTATGGACACTTTACATACAACCATAGGATATGACATGTTTATCAACACTCCCCCTCAAGCTCAGAATGAGCTTGCACATATAAGACTCCAAGTGCACTCGTGAAGTACTCAAACTTATCTTTACCTAATGCTTTGGTAAAGATATCAGCAACTTGATCATTGGTTTTCACATGGACCAAGTCAATCTCTCCATCAATGACTTTTTCTCTAATGAAATGATAGTGCACTTCTATGTGTTTTGTCCTTGCATGGTAGACTGGGTTCTTTGCCAACATAATGCTACTAACATTGTCACAATACATAATGACTCCACCATCAATCTCTATCCTCATGTCATATAGGATCAATCTCAGCCATGTCTGCTCACATGCTGCTAATGCAATGCCTCTATATTCTGCTTGAGTGCTTGATAAAGCAACTATAGGTTGCTTCTTACTGCTCCAACTTACCATGGCTGATCCAAATGAGAATGCATAGCCACTAGTAGATCTTCTATAGAGCTACCTCCCCAGTCTGCATCTGAGTATCCAAACAATGTAGGCTTGATTCCTTTTTCATAAAATAGCCCAAATCTAGTTGTCTTCTTCACATATCTAAGAACTCTTCTTACTACATCCAAATGTGATTTGCATGGTTTCTGCATAAACTGACTTATCAATCCAACAACGTAACTCAAGTCTGGTCTTGTAATGGTCAAGTAGATAAGACTACCAACCATATTTTTGAACATAGTAACATCCTCAACATAAGATCCATCATCCATCAACTTAGCATTTTGATCTAATGGTGTATCAACCAATTGCATCTAGTCATGCCATATATTTCCAACATGTCCATTGCATATTTCCTTTGTATCAGCCATATACCATGAGGTGTGCCAATAACCTCAATACCCAAGAAGTATCTCAACAAACCAAGGTCCTTTATATCAAACTCTTTATGTAACCCATGCTTGATTTCAGTAATCTCCTTCTCAAGTGTACCTCTAATAATGAGATCATCAACATAGATGACCACAACAACCATACCATCTTCTGTATGCCTCACATAAAGTGAATAATCAGCTTTGCTCTACTGAAATCCCATACTACATAAGAATTTGCTGATTCTATCACACCATGCTCTTGGTGCTTGCTTCAATCCATATAAAGCCTTCTTCAACTTGCATACATAATGTGGGTATTTTGAATCCACATAGCCCTCTGGTTGATCCATGTACACTTCCTCTTCTAAGTTGCCATTAAAAAATGCATTTTTCACATCCATTTGATAAAGCCTCCAACCATAGATAGAAGCCAAAGCAATTACTGATCTCACTATCGTCATTTTAGCTACTGAACTGAATGTTTCTTCATAGTCCAAACCATAAGTTTGTGCATATCCTTTTGCAACTAGCCTTGCTTTATACCTTTCAAGAGAACCATCCGACTTACATTTGACCTTATAAACCCATTTACATCCAATGGACTTCTTGCCATAAGGTAGTTTCACCAAATCCCAAGTCTTGCTTTTCCTTAGTGTATTCATCTCTTCATCCATTGCTTGTCTCCACTCTTTGCTCTCTACTGCTTCTTCAAAGCAAGTAGGCTCCACATGTTATACATAAGAAACCATGTATGCATAATGCATCTTCATGAACCCATTATAAGTCAATCTATCAATTGGATACCTTACCCTTTCTGACCTTCTCAATTGAGGTGCACTACCGTGTGTCTCATCTGATCTAGCATGTGGTGGCAAATACTTTCCTACACTTCTAGTGCCAGGTGTTTTAACATGCAGAATGCCATACTCGTCATCTATAGATTCATCTTCTGAAATTTCAGTCATTGGTCTTTTACCTTTTGCAAATTCTGCACTCCTTTGTGCATTTCTCAATCTACCACTCCATGGATTGTAGCTGCCAGTGCTTTCCACATTCTCTTGAGGTCCTGAAGCATCTTCCACATGCTGATTTTCAGCCTTATTATTTGCTGAAATTTTCCTTCCATAGCCATTATCATCATTGCTTTCATAGGAATCAACATCCACTGCAATTTTGGGCTTGTACCATGATTCATATTCACTGAATTTGACATCCCTGCTTATGTATACTTCCTTACTCACTGGATCATAGCATTTGTATCCCTTATTCTCATCAGGATATCCAAGGAAAATGCATTTTATAGCCTTAGGTTCCATCTTCTTTCTCAAATCATCCAGAACATGAACATAATAGACACATCCAAAGACTCTAAGGTATGCAATAGTGGGTTTCATGCCATACATTCTCTCATATGGTGACATATTATGAATTAAGGATATAGGTGTTCTATTCATAATGTGAACTGCAGTATGCACTGGTTTTGCCCAAGATGACAATGGCATGTTCATTTGGTTCATCATTGCCCTTGCAACCTCTGCAATAATCCGATTCTTCCTTTCAGCCACACCATTTTGTTGAGGTGTATTCTTGCATGTCAATTGCCTTTTGATACCATGATCTCTCAAGAAGTCACAAAACTGATATGACATGTACTCTCCACCATTATCTGACCTCAAATATTTTATGTAGCATCCAAACTACTTTTCAGCCATATATTTAAATTCCAAGAACTTTTCAAATGCTTCACTTTTATGCTGCATAAAGTACACCCAAGTCATCCTGCTAAAATCATCAATGAAGGTGATATAGAATCTACATTTTTCGACCATGGAAACATTCTGACATGGGTCCCAAATATCTGAGTGTATTATTTCCAAAGGATAGCTGCTTATTCTCCCCCTCTTTGGAAATGGCAATCTGGACTGCTTGCCAAATTGACAAGCCTCACATACATGATCAAAATTCACATATCCTAAATGCGGTAGACCACGGACTATCTGTTTTGATTGCATTTGCTTCAATCTTTGCAAATTAACATGACCAATCCATCTATGCCATAATTCCACATCCTTATCTTGCCCATGTCCTCTCTCAACATACATAGAGTTTTGAATCACTGGAGTACCTGTATCCAAAGCAAACAATCTCCCTTTCTTTCTACCACGAGCAATCACCCTGCAAGTTCTTCCATTATGGAACTCTTCAATGAAACATCCAAACTTATTAAATCTTACCTGCAATCCTTGATCTATCATTTGACCAACTGATGCTAGGTTCTTAGTTATTGTGGGCACATAAAGTACATCACCAAGCTTGTTCTCAATCCCATCTTTAGTAGCAAGTGGCACACTACCAATATGAGTAATTTTGTGTAAAGTCTCATCACCAGTGGCAACATATTCATCATTCTGCATTTTCTCCTTGCTATCAAACCACTCAGCATGATGAGTCATGTGGTTTGTAGCTCCTGAATCCAAAAACCAGTCATTCTCACAAAGAGGATGAGTCATGCTCCCAAGCACATGCTCCATAGCAAATAGGTGACCTCTAGGTGATCCACCTCTAGGTCCATAACCTGTACCACCATAAGTGCCTGCATAGTGGCCATATTGGGTCCTTCCACGACCCCTAGACATAGCATTCTGTTTTTTATAACAATCCTTCTCAAAGTGACCAAACTGCCCACAATAATAACAAGTGCCATCTCTTTGTGAAGAAGGACTAGACCATCCTCTACCTCTAGGGAAAGATCTCCCCCTGCCTCTATGCATGAAGTCACCACGGCCAAACTTACCTCTTCCACGAGCAAAACCATAATTACTACGACCAAGTGAAGAGCCTCTAGCTCTAGATGAGCTACCACGACCTCTCTGGTGATAGAAAACACTATCTCCACCTGTATTTTTGCCACTGCTAGATGCATTCAATCCCAACTTGATTTCTTCTATAAGTAGCAATCCAATAAGCTCCTCAAAGTCAGGCATAGAGCCTCTCCTAATGGAAATAGAGGTATCCAAAGATTTGAAAGCTGGTCCAAGCCCATTTAGTGTCACTAACACTAAATCATCATAATCAATAGGTGCATTAATGGATGCAAGGTCTTCTGAAACTTGCTTGATTTCTGCCATATAGTCACTGATACTGCGATTGCCTATCCATGCACCATGTAATCTCTGCTTAAGTTGTATCTTACGAGCCTCTGTACATGTTCCATACATTTTTTCTATGATTTCCCATGCCTCCTTATGAGTGCTTGCCTTTTTTATATGAGGAATCAATGTTTCTGAAATACATATGGAGATCCAATGCAAAATCTTCAGTTGGATGTTCAGGAATTTCTGGACATTCATCATCACTTGTTATGAGATCCCATAGACCTCTACCCAACCATCAAAAAATTCTCCATCCTGTAGGACCAAACACTATAGTTGTCTTTGGTCAATTTGTCTCCCATGATCTGAGTGATCTGTGCCGCGTCCGACATTATGACTGCTGCAAATTCAGAAGAAAACAACAATACAATATGTCGAGAATGATATTCAGCAATATGATTGTCATACATGTGTCCAAAAACTATCATATACATCCATCCATGATGCCAACATGTCATACATTCAGTTTCCAGCAAGAAACATCAAAATCGGATTCCACACGATGTCTGTATGACCCAAAATGCATCAAAACATGGGTCTAAAGTTGAGCACTTTTCTTGCAATTTTTTTGTGTCAAACTGAAAATACTTGTCAAGCTAAAGTTGCAGAAGATTTCCCAAAATTTTATGAGCAAAAAATTGACCTCTAAACAGCTAATTCAACACTGCAAAACATTATTGCAGCACAACTTTCCCTTGAGCAAACAGAACCCTGTTTTATTTCTGCAAACACCCAAGAACATTGAAGGCCCTTCCATAGCCCCGTTGTTAAGGTCTATTGCCAATTTACTTCTGATTGCAGCATGCCTTTCTGATGAGCATCCATGATTTTGCACACATAACCAATTTTTGCCACTTGGAACAACTAACCAGGTAGCTTACAGCTTCTGCCATCACTCAACATTGAGCATATATGTATGTTGGTACAGACCCGTTTTACCATCTGATGTTTCTTCCAAAATACCTGAAAGAACGTGACAATAATATGAAAGTAGGGTGGTTTCTTCATACACCATTTCCATCTTCAGAAATATATCGGACTTTACCATCACGTTTGGAGCTTCTTAAAGCTGTGCTTTTAGCCGATGTGATAGGATTCCACACTTATGATTATACCAAACACTTTGTGAGTGCCTGCACCCGTATTCTTAGCCTGGAGGGCACACCTTCAGGAGTCGAGGATTATCCTTTAGGAAAACTCATCCAAGTGGTAGAGTAAATGTCCGCAGGTTCTTGGCTGGAAAGTAGGTGCCTTGCGTGTCCTAAGTGTCTTTTTGCGAGCTTGCGGCTACCGAGCCAGAGATGACGTAGCCGTCTCACACCCGATGTGATCGCTTGCTGCAACACACAAACAGCAAACAGGAGCAAGAAGAATATTTCCATCGTCTTCCTCCTCTGCCCGTTTCTTTCTCCCATTCTCTAGCAATGTCTCCTCCAGACCACATTGATGCATCTGCAATGCGTGGGGGAGTGTGAGTGATTATGTGCTGCATAATGCACATTGTCTTGTCGTTATTGTTAGGCCATCTGAGGCACTTCAAAAAACATCATTTAAATCATCTGAGAGGTCCAGAAAGATTGTGATAGCAGTTGATGACTCTAAGGAGGCTTTCGATGCATTCGTCTGGTCCTTACAGAATTTCTGTACCGAGCTAGACAAAGTAGTTATTTACCATGTGCACCATTTTGCAGCCCCCTCCATTACAGCTGTAGGAGCAGGTGCATTTGAGATGGAGGAGATCTACTTGCCTCTTGATACAACTGATGAAATGGAAGTACATGCTCTGATACCATAATAAAACTTCAAGTAGAGGAAGAAAAAGATGGAACAAGCACAGGTTAGGAGCTACATGCTGTCCTCCTGTTCATTATTCTTCAACCATTTCTCCAACAGTCCACACACCCTAAAATGGTATCCTCAAAAGATAGATACCCCAAACTTAAGGATACTTTACATACAACCATAGGATATGACATGTTTATCAACAATATGTTGTCTAAATCGTATGTACACTCTTCTAATTCTCCCTCTATATTCATACTTAAACTTATTGAGTAAGACTTGCCATATGCTCTATTGGTGGGGAATCCTTATTTTCGCATGTTATATATATGTTCATGGGAGAATTTAGGAGCCATCACCTCTCTTAACCTTCCATCATTTTCATTTCCATTAAGATGGGCTACAAATTCTCTCTCGTGAAGTTGTGTTTTTTGTTCTTTCCATTATCTTTGAGGAAAGGGATATCCTAGCCCATCCTCCCTTTGGCTAGGTGGTACCTCTCTTTAGCTCTCTTAGTGAGGATTGGAGCCTGGGTGGATAAGAGGCAACCCATTCATCTTTTTAGCTCTCACTCTAATGAACTCAACTACATGAAGATCAGGGTCTTCATTGTACTCACTCTTAAAGATGGACAACGGAACTACATTCAGTAACTTGTCATCTATATTTCCAAGACGGATGTGACTACAAAGGGGTCCTTAAGTTTCCATGGGGACTTTTGTAAATAGTGCTACTACTCTGTCAAAGGAGACCTGTTGTTAGCTCATTCTTGGTTTTTATTTTTGCCTTCTCTCTTCTCATATACCTTCTGGACTCGTTCTAGTACTTGCTCCTTGATCGTTTCATTCATCAGGGAGTTAGCTCCACCACTTTGTCTGAGCTCCATCATAGAGCAAAATTTGAGGGGCTTCTCCCTTCTCATATACCTTCTGGACTCGTTCTAGTACTTGCCCCTTGATGGTTTCATTCATCAGGAAGTTAGCTCCACCACTTTGTCTGAGCTCTATCATAGAGCAGAATCTGAGGGGCTTCAATATCTAGAGGACTTTCTTGCCAACATTTCTTCTACTTCCTTCTTCTCAATGTCTCTGAATTTATCTTTCATTTCCATTACTACTATAGAGGGGAATATATTCAATTCTAAGGGTATCAAAACTCATTCTTCTAAGCATCATTGTGGTGCCATCATCATAGTGATGCCAGCTTCTGATAGTTTTAATATTGTATGTTGTGAAGAACACTCTGTCTACTAGCTTCTGGTGGGTTACTAATTGGATAAACAGAAGGTTATCAGTGCACCAAAGCATCCCACATATCTTGTTATTGAGCATCCATGAACAGATTCCAACTCTTTTCCTTTTCTTGTTCTTGTGAACTTCAATCAACCACACAACTCTTGAAGCTTCTTCAAAAATTTCCACTTGATGGTGTCTGGAAACTCTTCAATGAAGGTCAAATCTCCCATGGATGATCATTCTCTCTGTTTCTACTCTTCAGTTTGCTCCCAAATAATTTGCCACCAAGATGCACATCTCTATTTCTTCAACAAGAAGAGAAAACAATCCACCACATAGAGCTTGCATCAAGATGGTAATATGTTTCGACTATTGCAGGATAATTTTTTTGTAAAAAGTGGCTTTGGAAATGGGAATCTCCACTTCTTCAGTGGTTGAAGGTACTTTGCAAGCATCCTTTGAATTCTTCTTCTCTCATCAATGCCATTTCCTTCATTTTCAGCCCCTTCTCACGCCTCTTGATGGAAGTTTTCCCTGGCTATGCACCAAAAACATAGGGCCCCAAGAGAAACACTAGAAAAACAGAAAATCTACAGCAAGAAAATCTATCTTGTATCATCAACAAAGCATGTTCTTCATATTTTATGTGACCACAACAAGGAAAACAATGCCAATCTTCTCAAATCTTCAAGCAGCTTCATATAACAAATCTCCCATGGATTTAACTTGAATAAAATCTATTATGCTCTTCATATTCTTCATAGAATTCATCAAAAGACCACAAAACACAAGAGAATACACCATTTTGGATGGAAATCATTACATAGCATTCTTCTTCAATAGTTTCATAGCTTTCTCTCACAATCTCTCTTTCCACTACAAGAATAGAGGCGTATAGTGACGATGGTTTTCAACCTAAATTAGCGGCGTTGCTATTTGCATCGCTATTTACGATGCAAATAGCAATGGTACTCAGGTGAAAAAACATAGGCCAAAACCCAAGCGCGCCATTTTGTGTGAATGAACAAAAGAGAGAGTGAAAGGGAGATCAAACTGCATCTTGTGTTTGAGAGGGAGAGGGAGAGAAAGAGAGAAAGAGGGAGAAGGAAAGCTTCTCATCACCACCGCCACTATTTGCAAAGAAGAGGAGGAAGTGTACGGAGAGCGAAGAGGAGCCGCCGAATTCATTCTCCCAAATCCATTCTCGGGCCTTTGCGGTGAGTGCATTGTTCCCTCTTGCTTTGTTTTTGTTTTTTCTCATTTTATTTTTCTTGTTTTTATTAAAAATCATGTGTATTGAGAGAGAAAGAGAGGAAATGAGAGAGAGAGAGAGGAAGAGAGAAAAGAAAAGAAGGAACAAGAGAGAGAGAGGAAGAAAATATTAAACATAATAAAGAAAGAGAGAAAGAGAGAGGGAGGAAGGGAGAGAGAAGAATGAATGAATTTTTAAAAAAGAGAGGGTAAAATCATGTTCTTTAATTTCTTCTTTCTTATTTGTAGTAGTAGTAGTAGTAGTAGTAGTTCTTTAATTTCTTCTTTTCTTATTTGTAGTGGTAGTAGTAGTAATGGTGGTAGTAGTAGTAGTTCTTTAATTTCTTATTTTCTTATTTGTAGTGGTAGTAGCAGTGGTTCTTTAATTTATTCTCTTTTTTTGTAGTAGTAGTGGTGTTGTTGTTATTGTTGTTGCTATTTTATTTCTTCTTTTCTTTTTTTCTTGTTTGTTGTTGTTATGGTAGTCGTGGTAGTGGTAGTGGTAGTGGTAGTGGTAGTTATTTAATTTCTTATTTTCTTATTTGTTGTTTTTGTGATAGTCGTATGGTAGTCATTTCTTGTTTTCTTGTTTATTGTTTTTGTGGTAGTCGTAGTAGTGGTAGTGGTAGTAGTAGTGATAGTAGTAGTTGTTGTTGTTTGATTTCTACATTTCTTGTTTGTTGTTGTTGTGGTAGTCATTGTTTAATTTATTCTTTTCTTGTTTGTTGTTGTTATGGTAGTCGTAGTCGTGGTCATAGTCGTGGTTATAGTAGTAGTAGTAGTAGTAGTAGTAGTAGTAGTAGTAGTAGTTTTCTTGTTTGTTGTTGTTGTTTTTTTTTCTTGTTTATTGTTGTTTATTTTTCTTGTTTGTTGTTGTTGTTGTTGTATTAGTAGTAATAGTAGTTTTTTCTTCTTTTCTTGTTTGTAGTTGTAGTAGTAGTAGTAGTAGTAGTAGTAGTAGTAGTAGTAGTAGTAGTAGTGGATGGCGTGAACCCATTCGGTCTGCGCTCAACTTCTTATTGTGTATGGCCTATAGTCCTTGTAGACTTCAATATCCCTCCATGTCAATATGGACATGTATCTTCATCCATTAGTCAATGAGCTTAATATTTTGTGAGAGGAGGGGGTCACCGTGCAAGATATAAGCAAGCGCAATGGTCGACGGTCTTCATCCATTAGTCAATGAGCTTAATATTTTGTGAGAGGAGGGGATCGCCGTGCAAGATATAAGTAGTAGTAGTAGTTGTTGTTGTTGTTGTTGTATTAGTAGTAGAAGTGGTAGTAGTAGTAGTAGTAGTAGTAGTAGTAGTAGTAGTAGTAGTAGTAGTAGTAGTAGTAGTAGTAGTAGTAGTAGTAGTGGATGGCGTGAACCCATTCGGTCTGCGCTCAACTTCTTATAGTGTATGGCCTATAGTCCTTGTAGACTTCAATATCCCTCCATGTCAATATGGACATGTATCTTCATCCATTAGTCAATGAGCTTAATATTTTGTGAAAGGAGGGGGTCACCGTGCAAGATATAAGCAAGCGCAATGGTCGACGGTCTGCCAATATTTGAGCCATTCTCATGTGGACCATGCATGACTTTTCGAGATTCGGAGAGTGCTCAGGTAAGTAGGCTTCCGTTCTCGTTGGTAATATCTATCATAGCTTGTTCAAGTTTGTATTCACTAGACAGAGGTGTTGGGACAGGTATGGTTACCTTAGGTTATCATGCTTGTCTATTGTGTGGGCCACAGTTAGACTCCCGAAATTCATGAACCATGAAGAAGATGGTATATCAAGGACACACTACTTTCTTGCCAGAGGGTCATGAACTTAGGGAAGGTTTTCTTGGACGAACTCTAGTACGTATGAATGCCCAAAGCTGGTACAAGCTGAAAATGGTCCACACAGACTCACATCCAAACAGAATGCGGCAGTTTTCAGTTTTCTATGAGTTGCCATATTGGACCCACAGATCAACTACTTGTTGGATCCCATGTATATTTTCAAGAACGTGGGCACCTTACTATGGCATCACATCACAAGAAAGAGAGACACTATAGGGGCACGAATGGATTTGAAGAAGGTAGGTAAGATGGAGGCACTTTTGCTGCAGTCGAGTGCTGATGGTTGCTTGCAGCTACCTCGCGCTCCTTGGGTTTTATCCACTAGACAAGAGTGCATTGTGAAGCAAATAGTCAAGTCTATCCGCACTTCGATGGGTATGATGCGTTCTCTTAGGTCCGTGTTTTCTAAAGACAACCAATTATCAGGGCTAAAATCCCATGATTGGCATAAGATATGTTAGGTTTGTACTACGAATGGATTGTAAGTGGCCTATGTATTTTGCTATTTGGTGTATAGTCATTGTTCATAATGCTTCCTCGCTTGTGGAAATTTATACTACCGATCGCGATCGCAGGATGCCTTAATCCAAAAATACGTAGGGAAATTTACAGGTTATCAACTTTAGTGTAATGGATTTCACAGAAGGAGATTAAGACGTCCTCTATTGAATCCGTAAGGCAGGGAGTAGTGGAGATGGTCTGTCTCTTTGAGAAATATCTGCCTATTAGTATGCTCACGATACAAATCCACCTTCTTATGCATCTTGTAGATGAAGTGGAGATTGTTGGATCTGTCCATACACGATGGATGTTCTTCTTGGAGCGCTTCATGAAAACCCTAAAAGGCTTTGTGCGACAACGAGCTCGGCCAGAATGTAGCATGGTTGAAGGTTGGTTGGTGTCTGAGGCGTTAGTGCATATTTCACAATGGATACCAAGGGTGGATTCAGACAATAGTATGCTATGATCGTTGAAGGACGAAGATAGACTGATCAGAGATGTGGTGGTTGGAAATGGGGTAGAAAAAAGAATGGATACTGCAATGGAGGAGAAAGTGAATCGCTTTTGTATGTTGCACTGCCTCCATGGAGACGTGGCTTGCTAGGTACCAGCAAGCTAGGAAAAATCGATAAAAAGTGCAATCTGAATTTCGATGTAGGATGTGCCATAGACCGATTTAATATCCCGACGACATGAAGGAGATGCCATCATTTATGTCAACGCAATGCTTGCATGGAGCTTTGACCACAACATCTTGTGAAAGGATGGAGGTCTCAACCAAGGAGTGGGAATTCTCGAGGGGATGTAGTCCAAAGGTGATGACGTGTTTAGGGTTTGTCATATCTATATTTTATATGCGACAACTAATTGAGTGTTTCAATGTACAATACAAAAAATATAGTGTAGTGTGGTCACGCTCGCGGACATCATTTTCGCGTGGAGCATATTGACAAAATGTGCTCCACAATAGATTGTGGTATGATGGCAAAGTTTGAGCAAGAGAGCCAACGACGAGCAATGGATCCAAACATAGTTATAGATGAGATGGAGTATTTTGAGAACTTGCAAAGTATTGTCACGGTGGATTACCGTAGCTTCTCCATGATCCTATTGGATGTGCAGTGGTTCAAAGTGGTACTTGAAGGAGCTGGATCAATAGTTCGACGAGGTCAATCTGGATTTCTCAAAATAGATTCTGAAAAAAAATGGATAGATTTACGTGACACATTTGTGTTGCCAGCCCATTGTGAATAGGTGCATGAACTCATGTTTTATCAAATTTTATTCTGACATGGTACATGTCACAAAAGTTAAATCTCTCTTGTACGTGATTTTGAATAGGTAATTTTCTATCCAAACCCTCGACAACCTCGATGGTGGTATGTTATACCTTCAGCTTCGAGAAGTGCAAGAGTATATGATCAAAGTGATGTTCCGAGAGTAGATGAGGACAATATGCAAATAGGGGGGTTGATATTACAAGGGGTGGAGGCCACCGAAAGCTTGGAGCATGTAGAAGAGCCATAATCGGGTAACAATGATGGAAATACAAGAGTCCAAGAATTCTTTGAGGAATGAGGTGGACTCATCCTTTTGTGGTGACATGTCTATCAACCTTCCAGTGTATGCAGAGTTGGGTCAGGAGATTGACATGGGACCATAGGGTACTTCATGCTTGGAGCATCCACCTACTCAATTTGTTGACGAATCACTGATAAGGGTACATAAGATATGCATTTTAAGTAATATCATTTTTTTAAGATTTATATTACTATATTTTGTATGATTTATATTAATTATGCTAACGTCAATTTTTGTATGTGCAGGTAATCTTTGTGGATATTTAGATCAGCACAATGAGTCGAGGGATGAGTGACAAGGAGCTACAAGAGATCTTCACATATATGTCTCTAGATCAAATGGCTCGATTAAGAGATATGGCAAACCAAGAGCTGTCTCAGACACCATCACGCCGTTCTATTAGATCTACTTTGGTGTACTCTGATGCTTCAGTTTCCAGTTGACGTTGTGTCAAGAATCGCGTGGTGGAGGGGGTTGCTCAAGATGCTGCGCCGAACACACACAGAATGCACAAGGAGAAGCTGACTCAAAAGACAAGAAGAGAGATGGAGGCCAAAACGTTTTCTTGCTGGTTTCTACTTCTTCTTCCACACACTTTACAATGTACACAAAGTATAGATAAGATACAATATAAAAGGAAAGTGGCCTACTAAGTCAAACAATGCATAACTGACTACACTAGTCAACTGGCGCTATAACTATGCCAGCTGTAAATAGGTGTAACGACCTGAATATAATAAGTAATGAGTCAGTGGCCATGTGAGATGCATAATGACCACAGACGTGCTAAGTGTAGACGTGTGGACCCATCTAACCAGGCGGTCCATCATCCATGTCCACATGTGTTGAGCTTGCCATCTCAACACTCCCCCTCAAGCTCAACTGCATCTCTGCAACTCCAAGTAAGCTTCGAAACTTTTCAAGCTTCTCTGTAACCCAATGCCTTCGTGAAGATATCAGCTATCTGATCCTGTGTGCTGACATACACCAAGTCAATCTCACCTGCTAGTACCTTCTCTCTCACAAAGTGGTAGTGTACCTCAATATGTTTTGTCCTAGCATGGAACACAGGGTTCCTAGCCAACTGTATACTGCTCATGTTGTCACAATAAATGACAAATGGACCTTTCACCTGCACATCCAAATCAGCCAATAACTTTTGCAGCCATACTACCTCACATGCTGCAATAGCAGCACCTCTATACTCAGCCTCTGTACTCGACAAAGCAACTGTAGATTGCTTTTTGCTGCTCCATGCAACTGCTGCACTACCAAGAGAGAACATGTATCCGTTGGTAGATCTTCTATCAGACATACTACCAGCCCAATCTGCATCTGTGTATCCAAACACATGTACCTCTGTACATATCTCAATATGCGTCTGACTGCATCCAAATGTGGCTTTCTAGGTACTTGCATAAACTGACTCACAAGACCAACAGGGTAACTCAAGTCTGGCCTTGTAATGGTCATGTAGATCAAACTCCCCACTATCCTCCTGAACATAGTAGGGTCTTCTATCTCATCCCCAACATCAGCACTCAGCTTTACATTCTGCTCCAACGAGATTGAAAGTGGTTTGCATGTAGTCATACCATACTTGGACAACATATCCAAGCCATACTGTCTTTGGGACAGCCATATACCATCATCACATCTGATCACCTCAATGCCAAGGAAGTACCTTAGCTCACCTAAATCCTTCATCTCAAACTTCATCTTCAAACAACCCTTGACTTCAGCAATTCCACTATCACTATCACCTGTAATAATCAAGTCATCCACATAGATGACTATGATGACCAAACCTGCATCTCCCTTTCTCACATAAAGTGAGTGATCAGCATCAGAAACATAAAAGCCAATATTGACAAGATACTCTCTAATCTTGTCAGACCATGCTCTAGGTGCTTGCTTGAGCCCATAAATGCCTTCTTCAACCTGCACACATACGTGGGATGCTCTAAATCTTCATAACCTGCTGGCTGATCCATATACACTTCTTCCTACAAATCACCATGCAAGAAGGCATTCTTTACATCCATTTGCTGCAACCTCCAACCTTTGGCTGCTGCCAAAGCAATCACACATCTGATAGTTGCCATCCTAGCAACTGGACTGAAGGTTTCATCATAATCTATGCCATATGTTTGGGCATAGCCTTTTGCAACCAGCCTAGCTTTGTACCTGCTAATAGAACCATCTGCATTATGCTTAATCTTATAAACCCACTTACATCCAATAGCTTTCTTTCCCTTCGGCAATGATACTAGATCCCAAGTCTTATTGGCCTCTAATGCAGCCATCTTCTCATCCATTGTTGCATCCCAATGAGCATGACCAACAGCCTCCTCAAAACATGTGGGCTCAACATCCTCAACTAGTTTCACCATATAAGCATAATGGTGAGCTGCATAACCCTCAAAACCAAATCTTTTAACAGGGTATCTCACCCTGCTAGACCTGCGTACCACTGGATCACTCAATGGAGTCTTTGCATTAACACATGCTCTCTGCACACCTGGAGTCCTCACTGAAGGAATGCCAAGCTCATCATCCAAGCTCTCTGAGCCACTGGAGTCTCCATCAAGAACTACATCAATGCCTTCTGACACTTTATTCTTTCCTTTGTCTTTACATGTAGTGCTACTAGATGCACTCGAAGATGTAGAGCTACTCCTTAGTCTCCCAGACCAAGGACTACTAGATGATGTCTCTGGTCCACTAAGAGTTCGTGATTCTTGCTTTTCAGCGTGCACATGAGTGTCATGATCATCATCATCATCCAATGCATCACCACCAGATGCATACCAACTGCTCATTTCATCAAAGATGACATCCCTGCTCACTCTGAACTTACATGTGACAGGGTTGTAACAGTGATACCCTTTCTGCTCTAAAGAGTATCCAATAAAGACACACTTTTCAGCCTTTGGATCCAGTTTCTTCCGCAACTCATCTGGCACATGAATATACGCAATGCAGCCAAACACTTTCAAGTGTGAAACATCAGGCTTCTTACCTGTAAAACATTCTTCGGGGGTCATACCATGAACGGCAGCTGTGGGAGTTCTGTTCATAATATAAACAGCAGTATAAACAGCCTCAGACCAAAAATGCTTAGGCATATTCTTTTCAGCCATCAAGGCACGTGCAACTTCTGCAATATGCCTGTTTTTCCTTTCTGCAACCCCATTTTGCTGTGGGGTATACCTGCATGTGAACTATCTCTTTATCCCATGAGCCCTTAGAAAATCACTGAACTCATTTGAGAGGTACTCTCCCCCTCCATCTGACCTCAGGCACTTTACTTTCAAGCCTGTTTCTCTTTCAACTGCAGCCTTGAAAGTTCTAAAGTGCTCAAACGCTTCACTCTTTTCCTTCATAAAATATACCCACAGCTTTCTAGAACAATCATCAATGAATGTGACGAAGTATGAACTACCTCCAAGAGATACATTTTGTGTAGGCCCCCAAATGTCTGTATGCACAACATCAAGGATATTTCTGCTTACATCTCTGTCATGTGAAAAGGGTTGTCTTGCCTACTTACCAAACTGACATGGTTCACATACCTTCTGAAATTCTGCAACTTTAAATGTAGGCAAACCTGTAACCAACCCTTTGGAATGTATTAATTTCAGCCTCTATACATTTGCATGTCCAATGCGTTTGTGCCAAATTTCAATGTCTGCAACAACACCTTTTCCTTTGGCATACATGGCAGTATTCATAGTAGGAATTCCAGCATCTAGAGTGAACATACGTCCAACTCTACTTCCCTTTGATACCAACCTGCACTTGTCATTGAAGTCTTCTACAAAGCAGCCCTTTGCATTAAATCTAACTTGCAGCCCTTGCTCTACCATTTGACCGACTGACACCAAGTTCTTCGTAATAGATGGCACATGTAATACATCTGAAAGACTCTTTGTCTTACCATCATGCAAGGATAAGGGAACTTTTCCAATGTGTGAAATTGGGTGGCATGAGTCATCACCCGTCTGCACATAACTTGCATTCTGCAAATCCTGCATCTCTCCAAACCATTCTGCATGGCTGGTCATATAATTGGATGCACCTGAATCAACATACCAAACATCTTCATGTGTTCCCTTTCCTGTAACAGCATTCAACATATGCTGCATAATGAACAAATGTTCAGTTTTGTCTTCATTCTGTCGTGAAGACGATGCATAGTTTCCTTGCTGCAACTTACCATTGCGGATATTATCTCTCTTAGCATAACATTGGGCTGCAATATGACCTGTTTTGCCACAGTAGTGGCATACAATACCAGAGTTGTTAGAACCTCTGTTCTGCCATCCACCTCTTCCTTTAAAGCTCCCCCTGCCTCGAAAGTTACCACGACCTCCTGAAACTTGCATATCGCCAAATTGCTGATTCAATCTATTTTCCTGGTTATCACTACCACGTCCTGTACCACGGCCTCTTGAAGAGAACCTACCACGTCCCCTTCCTGAACTGGAGTAGAAAGCCTGGACCTGTTCACCACTTCTTTCAAATGTCTCACTCTGCATGTTGATTTCTTCAGTGATCATTAGAGAGACCAACTCATCGAAATCTGGAAATGGCTTTCTGACATATACGGAAGTGACAAAAGACTTCCAAGCTTTTTCATTGTTAAGTCCACCCAAGGTAGACGACATCAAATCATCATCATCGGGCATTGCATCAATCGCTGCCAATGCATCTGCAATGCTCCTTACCTTCAATGCATACTCATTGATAGACATCTTCCCTTTATTCAATGTATTCAACTCTTGCTTGAGTTGAATCTTTCGTGCCTTTGTATTTACAGAAAACATACTTTCAAGTATGGTCCAAGCTGCATATGCATTCTCTACATTTCTAATGTGTCCCAGCATATTATTGTCAATTACTGTAGACAACCAATACATGACCTTCTTGTCTTTTGCATTCCATTCCTTTCGTTCCTTTGTCTCTTCTGCAGTTGGAGGATCACTCACCTCCGGCTCCTTTTCTTCACCTGAAACGAACTCGTAGAGGCCTTTTCCAATAAGGAAGTTCGTGACATGAAACTTCCATGATGGGTAGTTGTTCTTGTCGAGCTTCTCAATGATGGGGCTTCCACTGTTCTCTGCCATTATCACAAAATTAATACCAACAGCAAGCAAATCTTTTGCAACCCTTGACCTATAGTGCACAGCAATACACCAGACAACCTTTTTCACTGTCTGCTCAACAATACATGCAATCTGCAACCAGTTTGCAGATAAACCTTGTGTTTACTCACTGGTAAACACCTTTGAACTTACAGGTCTGAAATCTGTAACCTGCGCACCCACTTTCGGTCAATACAGTCGAAGTCACAGTGTACTCTGAAACTGCTGTCCGCAACCTTGCGGCTCTAAAACGGGCCCTGAAACGGCCTCAAATGCAGCGCTCTTCGCGCACACCAAATCTCACTGCAATCTGAGATTTTTGCTCTGCCCTGCTTCCGGTGCCTCCACAGGCACTATCCAAGAGAAGAAGTGGAAGAATGGGAGAGATTCTTACCCGTAGCTTGCTTGCTCGAACCTTGCTTCTTCTCCTTCACTTCAGCCTCTCTCAGTGGTGCGGCTCTGATACCATGTCAAGAATCGCGTGGTGGAGGGGGTTGCTCAAGATGCTGCGCCGAACACACACAGAATGCACAAGGAGAAGCTGACTCAAGAGACAAGAAGAGAGATGGAGGCCAAAACGTTTTCTTGCTGGTTTCTACTTCTTCTTCCACACACTTTACAATGTACACAAAGTATAGATAAGATACAACATAAAAGGAAAGTGGCCTACTAAGTCAAACAATGCATAACCGACTACACTAGTCGACTGGCGCTATAACTATGCCAGCTGTAAATAGGTGTAACGACCTGAATATAATAAGTAATGAGTCAGTGGCCATGTGAGATGGATAATGACCACCGACGTGCTAAGTGTAGATGTGTGGACCCATCTAACCAGGCGGTCCATCATCCATGTCCACATGTGTTGAGCTTGCCATCTCAACACGCTCTAGACTGAAGCCAAATGGAGGGAGTGGTTCAATGGGATGCTATAGAGACCTGGATGTAGTGAGCCTACAGTCGGCTCGAGATACAGGTGCTACTCCTCACTCTCATGGCGGTTCGAGAGATCATGGCTCATGTGGTTGTTGTGGAGGTACCGACGCAGTGTCTCCGTCTCATCGTTCTGCCAGAGTTGCGTTACCTATGGGATTTATCACACCTGTGGGGACATCTACTCTAGTCACTCCAGCTTTTTCTTAGCTGTCTCGTAGGTGGCATCCCTATGGGTGCTAATTCGAGAGATACTACCCCTGTAGGTACACCAGATGTACAGGGGTCTCGTAGATATGCCTAGGAGCATGGTCGTAGGTGGGAGAAGACACATCTTAGACATACCCTAGAGGGGTATGGATACCTTGTAGATAATAGGACAGGAGCGATCATCATGAATGATGAGGGGAGGAGGCTGATGGCTCATATGAGAGAGTTGTGCCAACAAGTTTTTTGGCACAACATCTTGGATCATTGAAAGAACATACTAGAGGGGAGAAAGGACTATATAGTAGCATCCTTGCATGAGGAGTTTCTGGTACCCGTTGTAGGAGATAGATTTTTCACCAGCTGGATGATGATGGAGTGCATACGTGCATACATGTCACACAAACAATCGAACGCACGCAAGGCACAATCCGAGCTGGTGCCAAATGAGGTCGAAATTGCAAAACTCAGGGGGATGATCACCATCAAAGAGGAATCCCCAAGAGACATAGGAGTCAAGGATGTAAACATAGTGAGTGCAAACCTATATTTTTAGCTAGTGAGACTTAATATTTCATAAACTTAGTCCATTGTTAAGTATGTTATGTCATTTTTATTACAAGGTTAGTACAATAATCTAGTATTTGAGGTAGAGATGATAACATTACATCTCTAGTTTGTGGATGAAATTGTGAATTTTTTCAAAAATGTTTGCCAATTATGATGTTTGTCTGGGTATTTGTTTTTGTATAAACTGGACGTGGTGGCAGGTGGTGAGGTGGTGCACAATTTGATGACAGTCAGCTGTGTGGTTGCAAAATGTGACAATGCGAGAGTTGATGATGATGATGATGGATGGATGGTGGTGGTGTGTTGTTTTGGTGGATGGCGTGTGTGTGGTGGTGGCTCCGTTTTGATGCCTGGCCTGTGGTGGTGTGTGTGTGTGTGTGTGTTTTGGGGGCGTCTCGTCCATGGGTGTTTGATGGTGGGTGGTTGGTGGTTGCGGTTGGTGTGTGTGTGTGTGATTGATGAT